>NW_005842562.1:133581-180284 GCF_000455745.1 Alligator sinensis | reverse complement strand
TCTTTCCCTTGTCTCTTTTTTAGCACTCTTCAGATGAAAGCCTTGTATACACCTTCCCATTTCTTCCTTACAGTCAAAGTGGAGGCAAAATTACTGGGCCTGTGCTGCTGCTTTTAAAAGTCTGTTCTTTGAAATTCCAGATTGCATGAGATTTGGGGCATCCGAAGGGCAATATGAATTTGGAAAATTCACTTTAGGTACCAGGGAAATTCCGGCATGCTTACAAGAAGCATTCCTGGAACAATAGGCAGGAGATGCAATCACCTTGAGAAGGCTCAAGGAGAAGGAGGGAGTACTAGTAACCATTAAGGCATCCAAGAACAGAGAAGAAAATAGCTACTCGTATCTAAGGCTGTGCCTACACTCTAGTTTTTATGGTTTGTTTGCAGTTTTTTTCCTTTTTCTGGCACAAGAAGTTTCCCACGACTGTTACTATTATTTCTATTCCTCATTTGGGAAGGAGACTGGTAAGACATGAAGTGGAAAGAAAAAGCTTAGGAGGCGGTGGAATGAATTAGAACAGTGGTGTTAGCAGGCAGATCAGTACAATACGGCTGCTGCCCATCTGAAAGGTGACAACCATAATTAAAACATCACAAATGTGCATCCCGATTCTTTTTAATAAAGACATTTCACAAAGGTTTTCTCTCTAAACCCACTCAGTAGTTATGCAATGACTAAACTGCAAAAAGAAAGGAATGCCATTTTAGCAAAGAACGTGCATTTCATCAAGGAGACATCTCTAAATACTACAAATTTTAAATCAATCACATTTTAGCCCATGGCTATCCTTTCAGAATAAGTCTATTGCATATGTGAAGTTATAAGGGAAAGGGAAAATTAAGCAGAAAAAATATTTCTGGCCTGGTTAAACAACAATTAAAGAGCTGCAGTAGTTATCAATTATCTGATGCAAACACTAATAAGAAAGGAGATATTTAAAATGGAAGAATGGAAATTCAAGCAGGAGTAAAGGATGAAATTATGAAGAAACTGAGGAAGACTTCCGTTTGGTCTTTAACCCAAGAGTGAGTGTGTGGCAATGGCCATGTAAAGATGCTCCTTTTTCCTGGGAGAATTGCTGTTCTCCCAGTAGAAACCATGAGCATACAGATGTTACAGCTCTTTCATCTGGAACAAAAATAGCAGTTCCGAGAGTTCCAAATGGCAGCTCAAACTCCAACCAGCAAGAAGTTATTCCTGGAACAAACTCTTCCACAAGAATGAGGCTGCTGTGCCTCCCAGAGATCAGGTGAAGAAGGCATGGGGGGCAGTTGCTCCCACATCTCCTGTAGACCAGGAGAGGACACGAGGAGCAGCTGCCCTGCACTAGCTCCTCACAAACCAAAAGTCCCTGGCAACAGGAGCTGAGCAGGAAGGAGTGCCATGAGCCCCCTGCCTGCTTCGTGCACCCAGCTGCTCCAGGCCCCGCAAGAAGGGGAAGACTGGAACAGCCAACACTTTCCCTAAATTGGAATCACTCTGGTCTTGGAAAGGCATAAGAAGCAGGGGAGAGGGGGCAGCTGCAGGCTGAATGCTTGTACAAGAGGGGATATTGTAAAGTTCCCTCTTCCTGAATCATTTTCAGTGGTGGAAATGAATGCCTGTATGCAGTCACTGTCTGAGCAAAGACCCATCACTTGCAACAATCAAGATTATACTGGATAACACACAAAAAATTATACTACAAAGAACACTTTTAAATGGACAGGGAGACAGACTAGATTATGAAAAAAAAGCCTTAGGCTTCTCAAATTTCTACAGAAGTGTGAAACACGTTGTGGTGTAATTTAAAGAATATAATCTCTCTCTCTCGCTAAAGATAGTCACTGCATTTTCTTACTGGGCTTTGCAGAATCATGGAGACTCTCTTCTTTTGTTCCATCATGTTGAAATCTTGACGAAGGTCAGGTGCCATATTCCTCTCTCGCAGGTACTCTGGGTTATTCTCATCAACTCGATCAAAATACCTCTCCTTATGAGGGGCTGTTGTTGGGGGTGGTGAAGTCACCACCGCTGCACCAGAATCACCATTCATAGCACAGTTTTAAGGGTCCTACAGAAAAATCAAATGAAAGGGAAATTATAAATAGCAATGCATGATTAAACAAGCCCTGAAACAGCAGTAAACATCCGTGTTCAGGTGTGCATTTGTTATGTTAAAGGAAAAAAGAACAAAATGATTCTGGACTGCACAGTGCACAAGTCACAGTTGTACAGTTAGATAGCAGACTGGGTAAATGCACATATTTAAAAGACACTTAAAATGTAATGGTTTATATTTAACAGTTTAAATGCAGTTTACTGAAGAACTGACAATTTACTGGAAAAATTCTTTCATACTATTGTCCCTCGAGAGTGTCTTGCTATTGTTAAACAGAAATTACTCATGAGGATTTCTTTTAGCAGCACGTGTTAGTATATTCCTGTTCCAACAGCAACAAACTATGAGATGACATATTTTAAAGTACAACATTTTACAAGCTAAAAAATGTTTCTTTTTTTCCCCATGTGGAAAAAGTACATACTCCAAAGTAAAATGAAACTCAGATTCAAGAGCCCAAAAGCATACTTTACTTAAAAATTAATAATTTTTAAATGGGTGCATGTCTGAATGGGGTAAAGTAGCTCTTCTTGGAGCTATATGATAACAGAAAATTGTTATTGTATAATTACGGCCTTTTATACAAACAATTACTAAAAATCAGAAGATGTTTTCAGAAGTACAGAGCTCCTATGAATCCTACTGAAGTTATTTAGTTACTGGAGCTCAGCATCTTTAAAGTCTCCAAAATGCCCTGGTCCGACTTCTTCAAGGCCAAAGTGAACACTGTATTTAATACAGCTTTATAAAAACTTGATTTAATTCATTTGAAACTCAAGAATCATTAAAACTATACTGCATATTCTTGCTAACACTGAAGAGTTAACATACCGCAAAACATTAATAACTCTCAAAAATAATTTAAGAAAATATATCCAAAAATACAAATGTGAAAATCTGGTATTTGCTTTTCACAGATCTACAGTTATTTTGGGCTTGTAACAGAAGCCTTCACTACAGCATTAGAGTGTTTTTGTGAAAAGCTGGTGCGGGGGGAGGGGGAGAATATCTTGAGATTTATCTAAGATTGTCCAGGGTAACACAATAATTGTAGGCATACTTGATAAAGCATGAAAGTTTAGCTGGTGCTGCTCACCCCACCCATTTCCTTTTACACCCAGCCTGCCACCTCAATATTACATAGGTTGCCTGTATATAACAACATCACAACCTTCATTCAAATCCTTTCTGAAAACACTCTGGTAGAGATTTCCTGAAAGCCAGTTAAATAAAATAAAACCAACTCTGAAGCATTCCCGAAACTGGACCCTCCAATACCTGATTGTCTAGCCTATAATGTTATTTGCACTGCATTGTCTATCAAGTCTAAATCTAGGCAGACAAGGTTCCTTGGGTGAATTTGATATCTTTTATTAGACCAACCCAAATGGTTGGAGAATAGTTATTAAGCAAGCTTTCGGGTTCAAAAACCCTTCATCAGCCTCAGGAAGCTGCAGCAGTTGGTGTGTCCAAATTCACCCAAGGAACCTTGTCTGCCTATATCCTTAGACCAACACGGCTACAACCTAAACCCCTGCAAGTCTAAATCTAAGCTTTTTGGAGAAGCAACGCAGGGTTTTCCTCCACCTATCTGTAAAACTGGACAAAGCAACTTTTTAAAGAAATCACTACATACTGTAGATTCCTCAGTTGCAAAGCAGATGTTTGATGAATAATAGCTCATATTCATCAGTAGAATGTCAGAATTATAATACAGTCACTCAATGATCTTCCAAGGTCCCTTCCAGCCCTAATGTCTATGAAATCTACGAAACATATTCGATGCTTGAACCCCCAACCCCCCTCCCCGATTTCAGGCAGAGATTCTGCTCCCCCGCAACCCCCCCCCCAACCAATAACAGGGTAACAGGCCCTACTATTATTTTCCCTAAAGAAAGGGAGAAAAAGGAGCAGAAAAACCTGCCCCTTTAATAGAAAGAGATGCAGGGAAGCACGGTGGAATAATTTAAAATATAAACATAATTTAAATCATCAAGCAGAAAACCTTAAGCAGAAGCCTTGGTATACACATTTATCTTTTCTATTTATTTTTCTTAAACAAATGTTGATAATCATGGAAACATGATGATAAACAGACTCTTCTTACTGAACTGAGCACTTCTTTTTCTGACTAGAATAATCAACTATAACTATGCATCTTTATCACACTGGTTATACACCTTAATATGAATTTATTTGAAATTCACTAAATGATATGTTTTCTTTGTCTCATTTTGTTCTGTTTAATATTTGTCTCAAATTCTATTTGGAATTTCATTAGAAAAGCGTAAAACAGAATTTTTGATTAGCTAAATAAAATTACCTTAAATAATAAAATCCCAAATTATTTCCCAAATTTGAGTGAACTAGTCAATAACTTGAATTACATGAACTGAATGAAGAAAAGATTTTCTTTACCCCTGCTGTCAAAAATTAGTTCCAGATGATTAATTAGTGATTCAGTGGTTTGAATTTCTTTAAAAAAATTCCAAGCAAATATGTATTGGTTCATATTTTTATTAATTTAAATAGATCATAATATAGGCATTAAGATTGGTGTGTCATAATTTTATGTAGCTTTTTAAGAATAATATAGTTACATTACAAAACTGACTGGAATAAAATAGATTATCCACCCTGAAGAAAGCAGGCCAAGAGCTGACATTACTTTGTGGGTTTCATTCTTGTTTTTTTTAAGAGGAGGTCTGATACCAAGAACCTTTATTTCTGACCCCTTTGCAGGAAGGGGTGTGTGCCAGGTACAGGGCACTCTGAAAACTAGTCTCCTTTATGAGGACAAGATGAAATGTAGCTGCTGTTTTCTCTCAAGAAGGAAGGGAGGGAGGGAGAAAAACTTGAAGTGCAATGATAAGCCACTCACATACATGCTTTAATCTGTGATCGCCCAAGAAAGAGGGCGTGAGCATCCTGTACAGCTTCAGTGCTGAAAACTGGAAGAGTCCCAATGGTACAGCAGAACTAACTGTACTTGGAGCCTGCAGAACTCACAGAATACGCCTGTGGCAGCTACAAGCAGCTTCTGCTGGCGCACTTGCTTCAGTGTTGTCGTAGGACTCTGACAGCAAAACTAAAACCTGGCAGGAAGATGATCTTTGAAGAGAGCTTTCAAATTACCTTTATACCAAGATCACTTTCATACACAAGCTGTGAAAAAAACCTAACTTTATGGCCTTGGAAATAGGAACCACTGAATGCTTTTGAACAGTAATCAGGATATGCTCCGTAATACACTTTATTGGACAAACTATACATTTGGGAGAGATATTAGATGTGCTTTCAGGAACTAAATGTCCTTCCTCCCTCAGGCGATCTGTATCTGAGCAAACTATATAGCACTATAGGAATCAAAGCAGATGAAATTTATCATGACAGTTTTTGGTCTCCAAATGAAAACCCATTTAAGGGGCAGGTACATGTAACAAAACAGAACCACCAGTCCTGCCAGTTACAGAAGCTTCTACTCAGTTATTGTTACTTCCTGTATTTTCAAGGAAAAAAACCCTTTTTCTTCATTCAGAGACTTTGAAAAAAAAAACTATCTTATTTGGGGACATGCTGCATGTCACAAAATACAGTATCTTCATTAATGATCTGGAGGATGGGATTGAGCATACATTTAAAAAATTTGCAGATGACACCAAGTTGGGCAGAGTTGCAGGCACTCTGGAAGGTATGATTATGACCTTGAAAAATTGGAGAAATTCTCTGAAATCAATCAA
This sequence comes from Alligator sinensis, assembly GCF_000455745.1. Taxonomy (NCBI): domain Eukaryota; kingdom Metazoa; phylum Chordata; order Crocodylia; family Alligatoridae; genus Alligator; species Alligator sinensis. The sequence goes on along the minus strand of NW_005842562.1, from coordinate 174,440 downwards.
GTGAAATTCAGTAAGGACAAGGGCAAAGCCATGCACTTTGGATGGAACAATTACATGTACAAATACTGGCTCTGGAACTGACTGGCTAGGGTGCAATACTTCAGAAAAGGTACTGGACCTCACAGAACCTGACCACCCAAAACCACGCTGAGCTGTATTAACAGGAGTGTCACTTGCAAGTCAAGGGAGGGGATTCTTCTGCTTAAATTGGGCACTGGTAAGGCCCTCACACCCAGAGTACTTTGTCCACATTAGGGATGCATGCTTCAAAATGTAGACAAATTGGAAAAAATTCAATGCAGCAACAAAAATGATCAGAGGTCTAGGAAACAGGATTTAAAGCTAAATGGTTAAAAGAACAGGAATAATCTAGTCTAGGGAAGAGAAGACTGAAGAGGGACTTAATAACAGTCCTCAAATATTTAAAAGGTGGTTACATGAGGAATGGAGATAGAACAGTCTATGTGGCTGCAAGGGGCAAGTCTTAAATTCAAGCAAGGGAAATGTAGGTTGGATACTAGGCAGAACTCTCTCACTGAGGGAAGTTGAGCACTGGAACAGGCTGTGCAGAGAGGCTGTGCAATATCCAACCTTGGAAGTTCCTGAGAGCAGGTTAAAACATTTAACAAGGAGAGTTTAGCCCAGAAGTGGGCAAAATGTGGCCCGCAGACCAGGTGCGGCCCGCCAAGCCATTCTATCCGGCCCGCAGGGCCCCTAAAATCTTTAGAAAATTAGTATTTGTCTGCCCCTGGCTGCCTGTCATGCGGCCCTCAATGGCTTGCCAAAACTCAGTAAGCGGCCCTCTGCCCGAAATAATTGCCCACCCCTGGTTTAGCCCATCTTGAGCAGGGGGTTGGATAAGATTAGGGTCAGCGACCTATGGCCCATGGGCTGTATCCAGCCTGCAAAGAGACTGGATGTGGCCTGATGTATTAATGGTACACTAAGACTCAGTTGTCCAATCTGTTGTGCTTGCTGCAGCCATCCCTGGTCTGGCTGATGGCTGCTTACCATCACAGCCAAATCAGCCACTCAACTGCTGATCACCAGTTTTTCATGGCATGCTTTTTCAGCTGAGACTACATTAGGAGAGTAATAGAATGGCCCTCTGCATAGAGCAGGGACAACCAAAGAAGCTAGAAGGGTCACAAGCTGTGGCCCATGCTGGTAAAAGGTTGTCAGCTCCTAGACTAGATCTCCTGAGGTCCCTTCCAGCCCTACTTTTCTGTGATTTTTAACAATATTTTTCAATGTAAGAATCTCGCTTTTTAACTGGAGCAGTAGCATAATTCGCAAGATCCTAAAGTTCTTACCCAAGGCAGAAGTTAGCCAGCCCACATGATATGCAGTAGTGGCAGATGTACCAGAATAGGAAATGGTGTAAAGCAGGGCTGTCTAACTGGCAGCCCACGAGGGATTAACAAGCAGCCCACAGGCTCCCACATGGCTGTCACTCCCCTCATCACTCTTGCTGCTGCTCTCAGGCAGGGAAACATGGCCGGGGGGGACCCACACAGCAGCACCAGCAGGGTGCATTTGCAGGTACATGTGTACGCGTGCGTGTGTGTGGAATCACATGGGAGGGGGACAGGACTTTTACTGCTCATGGGGTAGGGGACTTGCCTCTGTGGCGACAGCAGGGGACAGGCAGGGGACTCCTGGCAGCAGGGGGAAGGACTGGAGGCTCATTCACCAAGTGGCAGCAGCAGGGACTGTGCACAGCATTTGGCCCAGACTGTACGTGCCCCTGGTCAGTCTAAAGTTGGACAGTCCTGGTGTAAAGGATGGTAGATGGAAATAATGAAGGAAAGGAAATGGTTTCAATTGCATGAAGGACTTTAAGCATTTAGGGCAAGATCCAAATTATCACCTATGCATGTAAATGACAATTTAGTTGCCTATGGTCCAGAAAGTGATTCATAAAGCCCTGCTTAACTCCTTTTATGTATAAGAGCCTAAATTTTCAGATTTCTGGTGCCCAGAAAGCATACTTGGGCATCTAAATTATGTTACTGCTCATGCTCAGAAGTGCAGCCATCTTGGTAGAGTTGAACAGATGTGTAGACTTCTAGACCTGTATCTTCCACCTAGGGTTTTTTGAGATTCATAAATTTGACAATCCTGTGTCCGGTAGAGCCTAATCTGATAGATGTAGACTATGCAGCTAAGCATTCCTAGCCACTTTCATTCAAAAGAATGGCCACCAGAGGAGGCAGCAGCTTTCCATTAAGTCTTCCATTAAGTAAAATACATGAACACAATGTTCAGAGCAGAGACTCTCAACTGAGGTACCACAAAATTCAGAAAAATTGCCTTCAGCTTGAAACCTTGAACCACTGGCCTGGACTTAAGTAGCCAAGTCATCTTTTTCATGTATGGGTGTCTAGCTTCCTGTTTTCTGTTAAGATGGTGAAGGTGGATATGGTGATTGTCACCCTTTTTATATCTTAATGGGTAGAGCAGGGGTAGGCACCCTCCAGTATGGGTGCTAGAGTGTGGCATGCAAAGGCATTTTGCTTGGCACACATGTTTTGGGATGGACAGAGGGAAAGGGCCAGGGTTGTGCTGCCACAACAAGGATTGGGCCCTTTGTGGCTCCCCCGCTATCCCCCCCTGGCACTCCAACATCTTACAAGTCGAGGTTGTGGGTGTTTTTGGCACCCTGCCAAACATTACTGACCCCTGGATTAGAGTATGTGTCAAGGAAAAGTGGGTCTGAACCCAGAGTCCTATATTTCCCACTTCCCAGTAGACAATAGGCCAGCTGGAATTGGGCTATCATTCACTCCACCTGTTGAAGCAGGAACACTATTAAGTCAAGAGTGCAAGATTCACAGTGGCCAGAAGGAGAGTAAGCAAAGGGGAACTTGACTAACCCAGTGATGAAGGCACTCTGCCCTGCTGCCTTTTTCCCCAGGACCCACACGGTGGCCACATGCCCCCTACCTGCGCAGTGGCAGTAGCAAATTGTGCCCCTGCTGCCAGGCAGGTTGGGGACACAGCACAGCTGGTGCACGGCTTCCAGGGCAAAGGCAGCATGGCAGAGAACCCCGAGTCCACAGCAAGCAGCCCACCTCCACCCTCACCCCATTTGGCTCTGCTCCTAAAAGCATCCTTGAGCTTAAAAATGGTGGCAACAACGCTTGAACTAAAGCTCAGTTGATGAGCTTTAGCTCTAGTGCTGCCACCACCATTTTTAAGCACCGGGACACTGATCCTCTGGATGAGTCACCTGCTGATCTGTCCCGCTCCCTGCCCTGGTGTCCCATTCACCGCCCTGGCTGGGCAGCTCCCCCAGCCCCAGCTCTTCCCCACTCCCTCCCTTATTGTGGGAGCCTCCATCTGCCCCCTCCCATTCCACTCCTTTCCCTCCACAGACTTACCGTCAGGGTGTTGCTCTGCATGCTACTGGGTTCTGCTCCTATAAATCAGTTATCGGATCACTATCAGCCAATATGCCTGGTGAATAATTGGCTATCGGTACTGGCCAAGAAAATCTCTATTGGTGCACCCGTAATTTTCAGTATACATTAAATAAAGATAGATGTAAAAATTATTTAAGTATCATTAAACAGTTGTACACAACTAGAGTTCTATGTTTATTCAGAAGCAAATAATTATTTTACTTATTTCCATAATTAGTTGAGATGATTTAACAAGTTTTGTTGGTCAACTTTCCCTGCCATTTAAGAATTAAAGACCACAAATTAAATTGCTTCAGCTTTAAACATTTATTTTATACCAGTCTTGTAAAAACAGTTATTACAGGAATTCCATCTCTTTACATACACAGAGAAGAAAAACAAAAGAAAGGACAACAGATTTATATCACTGAGGGGACTTTTTAACAAAATAAATGTTAAGAGTTGGTGTACAATAATACAGAAAGGTGAGACTATTTGACAGATCAAAGTCCAGGTAAAACCTTATTTCAGCAACTCTATTGAGTTTAGTTCGAAATGGGAACTAAACAACTCCAACAACTACTTTGTATCCAGAACAAATCTGAATTAGCCACAAAATAGTTTTTTAAAAAAATAAATGCACTAAAAAATTTAATTCAAAAAACGTACAGAAATGTAGCTTCCTATGTTCATATACTTATTTTAAGGTAGGAATGATCAAACCTGGAAACATAACGGTGCTCTGTTATTATTTTCCTTCATTTTAAATTATTTTCAAAATTAGCATGGTCAAAGTTGTTTTCAAAAGGATGTCTGTCTTTAATGTGAGGGAGGCTCCATTAAACACAAGATTGCTTTCTGCTCTGTTCTTTCTTTATAATGAAAACAAAGAAGTTGACTGATGACAGCCTGAAGAGGGAACATCAAAATGATTGTGCAGGGTCTTGCTAAAGTAATTCTGTTCCACAAATCTGACATCTAGGAACTACCGACTTTTTTAGATCCTGAAAGTGCTTATTGCTTTTTCACTAGCAAGAAAGAACAAGTTTATAGGAAAGACAACATTCAATTCAGACATAAAAGGTTGCCACTTAAAGGTCAGTTATAAGATTAATTCTAGAAGTCGTCTGTTACATGCTCCGTGTCCACATATGTAGATGTGGGTTGATTTCTAAAGTTCAGCTAATCTTGCCTCCCTTTAGTATATACTGTATTTATTTGCATACCGCACTCATTTTCCCCCCAGAAATTGTCTTCCATAGATTTCATAGGACATTTGGGCTGGAAGGGACCCCGGAGGATCATCAAATCCAGCCCCCTACCCCAGGGGCAGGAAATCAGCTAGGGTCAAAGGATCCCAGCAAGATAAGCATCCAAATGTGTCTTGAAGGCATTCAAAGTGGGTGCTTGAACCGCCTCTGGCAGCAGTCTATTCCAAACCCGGGGGGCTCAGACAGTACAGAAGTTCTTCCTTATGTCCAGCCTGAATCGGTTGCGGTGGAGTTTGTGACCGTTTGATCTCGTCATCCCTTGGGGCGCTCTGGTGAACAGATGCTCCCCCAGATCCTGATGAGCACCCCTGATAAACTGATAGGTGGCCACCAGATCACCCCTGGCCCTGCACGTTTCTAGGCTGGAGAGTCCCATGACTCTCAGCCTCTCATCATAAGGTCTGTTTTCCTGACCTCTGATCATGCGCGTGGCTCTCCTCTGCACTCTCAAGCTTCTCCACATCCTTTTTGAATTGTGGAACCCAAAACTGGACGCAGTACTCCAGCTGCGGCCCCACCAAGGTCGAGTACAACAGGAGAATGACGTCCCGGGATTTGCTTGAGAAGCATCTATAGATGCAAGCCAGCGTTTTGCTCGCCTTACTAGCCGCAGCATCACATTGAAGGCTCATGTTGATCTTGTGGTCAATCATGACCCCCAAATCCCTTTCATCTGTAGTGCTAACCAGCATAGCACTGCCGAACCTATAAGCATGCTGCAGGCTTTTCCTCCCAAGGTGGAGGACCTTGCATTTTTTGGTGTTGAACACCATCAGGTTCTCATCGGACCATTTCATGAGCCTGTCAAGAACTGCCTGGATCACCTGTGACGGCCAGAACCAGAGGGATTAATAAGCAATAAATATGTGCTTCTTAGAGGCATTTGGTTATTTTACCTAAACAGGTAATATTAGTTAATATAAAGCTTGTAAGTTTGTAAACCGCAAATGTAACTTGTCTGTCATAAGTTTAACCAAAACGATAAAATTAAGTGTTCGTGGAACTGACTGGGCCCCATAGGCAAAGCTGTAGATGCAAGATTAGCTGACCTAATGGTTTCCACTCCAGGTTCAGCTTTAATGATAAAAAACTGGATCCAACTGCCTGGCACACCCAACACGTTCCAGGAAAACACATCCCAAGAAAGCATATTCAAAGAAAACCTAACAGGGGTTGGGGCTTAGGCGCAGCAATGTCAATTTCAAACCTAAAGATGCTGCGTTGTAATTTGCCTATTGGATAAACCCGAGTCTAGGTAGTAACCTTTTATGATAATTTTTAACACCTTTCAATCCCATAGGGTAACAGCTATGGGGCAACATTGTTAGTGGCTCTAAAGCCAACAGATTAGCATAAGACTAGGTATAAAAAGCACGTGCATCAGGTGACCAGCAGGAAGGAGGGAACAGAATGGTCATTTCTGTTCCACACCTGGATCCCAGACTCCCGGTGTGAGTGAAAATCGGATCCTGATCAAGCCCAGTAATCCTTCAGACAGCGTCGATAGGGGATGCCTGACTTTGCTGGAATCACTTGACGCGTACCTTGCATTGAAGGACTATCGATAAGTTGCCAACCCATGTCTGTCTGTCTGTTGTTTTGAACAGCCTAGTGGTTAAGACCCTCGCAGTGCCCAATTGGCCTCCGACAGAATTGATCTATCTGTTGTTATTATCTGTTATTTACTATTAGCTCTTTAATACTGAATTATCTGCTTATCGCATTTATCTTTCTGTTAACTGTTGTGTGTGTGTAAGTTATAATATATTTGCTTTTACTTCACTCCCAACTTTGCGTCCTCGATCCGAAACTGAATCAAACAGCCCAGTTGGCCTGTGATAAAATTGATACTCACAGTGCCCAGCTGGACTGTGACAATCACCCTCCTATCCTCACATGTGGACGCTTTACCCCAGAGTTTGGTGTTGTTGGCAAACTTGGCCAGCCTGCTTCTGACACCAATGTCCACATCATTGGTGAAGATGTTAAACAGTATAGGCCCTAGGACAGAGCCTTGAGGGACCCCACTGGTGACCGCACACCAAGATGATTGGCTTCCGTCAACCACCACCCTCTGGGTCCTACCACGGAGCCAATTCCCCAGCCAGCGGATCGTGGTGAGGTTGAGTTAACTAACTGCAGTTAGCCAGTTTTGCCAAGAGGCACCTGATCATGGGATACCAGATTGAAGGCTTTTTTGAAGTCAAGATATACGACATCAATCTCTTCCCCCTTGTACAGGTGATAGGTCACCTGGTCATAAAAGGAAATGAGATTGGTCAAGCAAGACCTACCCGCAACAATCCCATGCTGGGTATCCCTCAGGATATTGCCGTCAGCTAGTCTGTTAAGGATGGCCTCTTTGATAATCTTTTCCAAGACCTTCCCCAGGATAGAGGTCAGGCTGATGGGCCTGTAGTTTGACAGATCTACTTTCCTCCCTTTCTTGTAGGCACAACATTGGCCTTCTTCCAATCTTCAGGCACTTCACCAGAGTGCCAGGAGTTCTCAAAGATCCGTGCCAGGAGCTGAGCTATGATGCTTGTCAGCTCCTTTAGTACCCTTGGGTGTAAACCATCAGGGCCGGCTGACTTGAGGGCGTCCAGCCTGTCAAGGTGTTCCTTCATGAGGTCAGCTTCAATGGAGGCCAAGAAATCTCCCTCACCCGGGCCTCCCTGACACACAGTGGGCAGGGGGGTCCCATGGGACTGGTGAAAAACTGATGCAAAGTACCCATTTAGCAAGTTTGCTTTTTCATGGGCATCGGTTGTCAGTTGTCCCACCTGGTTTATCAGGGTTCCAATGTTGCCCTTGCTTTTCCTTCAGCTCCTAACATCTAAACCACAAAATATCCAGAAACGTGAACTGTATAAAAGAATTTTCATTCCAAGCTGCTCAATATCCAAGACTTTGGAAAAAGAAAAGCATGCTGACCCTATGGACCAGGACTCAAACAGTAGATGGAAGGAACTTCAACAGATCAGAAAACAGTTCAAGAATATCTCCTTCTACCCTGATCCCAAGCACACATACCATACTAACATCCAGCTCTCCGATTCAAGGAAAACACTGTGTTTACTCAAATATACGATGACCCCAAATATAAGACAACCCCCGAATAATTAAGTTATATGGACAATTTATAAATTTCTTATAAATTTCCAGGTATACAATCTAGTTATTGGAGGTTTGCCTTGAATCTGTCCTCCTCCCACTGCTACAGCAGGGAAAATAAATCTGGGGAAATCAGGTAGCCCTCTTGCCTTCCTTCCTGCTCCTCCAAAACATCTTCCCCCTGCAGCTCCTTTCCCCCTCCCCTCTCATTTACTGTCACCTCCTGTTCTCCTTGAGCACATGGACGTGAAAAGCAAATTTAAAAAATCAGCCCTCAAAATAAACAGACCTGTAGCAATTTGCATATACTACAAATAGATTTAATTCATGCAGAAACGATGCATCATACCTTTTTTTGAAACTGATGCAAATTTTAGCACAGGTATTCCATAAACACACTTTTAAATAGCACTTTTGTCCTTATATATAGTGCAAACTTTCATTTATTTATTTTGCAAGCTACGCATGATATTAGCCCAAAGCCAAAAGACCTTATGATTAGGGATGTATACAAATTGTGAAGCCCGGAACCAAATTTCATGGGCTTGCTGTGGCCCCAGGCTCCAATTTCAAGGGCAGATCACACCTGCCCCTCCCATGTCTCCAATTGGCTAGTGGACACATAGGCTGCCACCACCCCACTGTCCCCTGATCCAGCGTCACCCCGCCCTGGCCTGCACAGGGGGAAAAATAGAACCCCCACCACCATTGTGGGAGTAGGGATGGGTCACCCTACTGCTCCCCACCCTCCCCTTCTCTGGCTCTGCTCTCTTCGGCCCAGCCCCACTCCCCTCACCATGGCTCGATCATGCTGTCCCCCCCACCCCCAGTCCCACATGGTGGGAGGCTGCAGCAGCCCTGCTGCCCCCCAGCCTGGCTTTGCTGCCCTAGGCCCTGTCCCCCACCCTTCATAGCACCCACCTACCATGGGATGGGCTAAGCTGGACCGGGCAGCTGCAGCTGCCAAGAAAAAAAAGCAGGGCTGGGACTGTCCCTGTCTGCCCAGGCTTCAGGGCTAAAAGGCTACAAGAGGGCAGCCCCCTCACTCAATCAGCAGCCAGGGATGGGGGAAAAGAAAAAACGTTTTTTTTGTTTGTTTTTTTTACACACACACAGCATTTTCGACAAAAATTGTTCAATTGCAATTTTGGTACATCCCTACTTATGTTTTACCATATAGTTCATTGGGCTGGGCCTCACCAGTCAAGAACATCTCAAGCCATGAAAACCACAACTCAGCATGACTCAGTATATGCATATACTCTAGATGCTCCCCAAAGGATCCATATGCTAATTAGCCTCCCCCACCCATGACCAGAACCAGGTGTTTTTGTCACAAGTCCTAGGATCCTCTACAAAATTATATGCAGGTAAGTGTGGGGCAGCCTGATCCAGCTTCATCTCATGGACAGCAGGGACACACTAATCATATATACCAGGCTGAGAGAGAGGGTGACAGAGGGATAATGGGTGAATTGTTTGGAGCCCCATTTTGTGATATTTGCCAGGCACTTAAGGTTGGTGAAGAACCAGAAATCATTAGAAATAGAAAAGAAAGGTGCACCTCAGTCATGGAAACAAAAAGGAAGCTGAAATAGTGGCTCACCATGATTTGAAAAAAAGAGTTGGTATTGAGAAGGCACTACCATACGTTTTATTTAGGTTGGCTGCTCTAAGTTAGCCCTGTGATAGTATAGTCATGCCCTGAAGAAAGACCACAGGGACCTGAACTGGCTGATAGCCCACTGAGCTCTCCCAGGAGAGCACAGAGAAGTAGAATGAGCTGCCCAATGGCAATCTACCAAGGTGCCACAGAAAAAAAATCAACCACCTCCTATGACTCACTCATACACCAAGGACATGTGGAAAAAGGTAAAGCAACTTTGCAAAGCAGTGACAGGGCTCAGACAGATGATGAGAGAGGGAGTCCTGTACGGGTACCTGACTAAACACCAGGAAGCCCAACAGCCTGCTTCAATCAGTGTGTGTCCTGTGTCAGGAGCACGCTGCGGGAGTCCAGGAACCTCCCGATGTACAGGCATGAACCTTAAGGTGGCAGACTATCAAAATGGTGTGAAGCAAACTCCAGATTTACTACTGGAAAATGGTGGGAAAAGACAGGAAGGATGCAGCCAATGCCACCTGGCAGAGGGACACTTGGCACAGGATCTTCAAAGACCTCCCTAGAGAGAGAATGGATAGTGACAGGAAAGAGGACAATGAGGCAACAGGATTTGAAACAGTGCAGCAGCAGTGGCAACAGCAGCAGATCCTCCAGTGACAGCAAATGAACTGAGAGCCTAAATGCTGTAATTGGGGTTAGGACAGAGGCAGTGCAATGACAGGAAAGGACTACAGACAGGGGTGTGGGTTTTGAATGTAGCAATTGAGGGCCCCATAGTGAGGAAAGGGAGTTGGGCAGGGCTTGGGGCACTACCCAGCTATGGTGGTGAGTGAGGTCTAGGTCCCAGGACAGGAATGTGTGGCCACAGGGCCCGGCTGGGGTGTGGGATACTGCGGCAGGCAGCTTGCCCAGGGGTGGGCAACGGGAGGGACTGGCTCCCCACCTTCACATGCAGTCCCAGGGGAAAAATGGGGAGCATGTGCCCCCCAGATTTGTGTGCAGGGCAGATGCGGGCTGACCTCCATAGCCCAGCAGGCAGGACCTGGCACAGCAGGGCAGTGAGGTTGGGAGGCTTGGTTCCACTGCTGGGAGACCCTGGAGACCTGGCAGCAGCAGAAGTGGCATTGTGGAGGCTCCTGACAGGAGGAAAGCAGGGCTGGGAGTCTTGCGTGTGCAGTGGGGAGCCGGCATCTACACTCCTCCCCCCCCACCCCATGGGCTCCACTCCAGTCATGCTGCCTGGGGTGGAGGGGGAGCTAGGCTCCATGCTCCACTTAAGCTGCAGCAACTGCTGCCTCCCACAGGCAGCAGCCAGGGCTCAGGGGCAGTTGGGGGGCTGGGAATGGTAGGAACTGCTCAGGAGTGCAGGGCACACGAGTCAGGAGTGAGGGGGGCATGTAGGTCAGGAGTGAGGGGCACCAGCAGGGCACTGGTACATCAGGGCTACTCAGTGCCACAATATAAAGGGGGGGGGGGGGGGGGAGAAGAGGAGATAGCCACAGCTGGACCCACAGCCTGGTGAGTGGAGGCAGCAGGGGAACCTGATTTTTCATTATAAAAAACCCCACAAAAATCAAATGCTAAAATTCATAGGTATTTAAAATTTATTTTATTATAGTGATTGAGGCACTGGTAGGCTTCAAAATTGCTTTATTGTTGTAAATATAATCAATAAAACATTGTGTTCAACTCATCTCTATACATATAGTGGCATCTCATTTTAATTGTGGAAAAACAGATTTTTAAAATCAGAAAATCTGGGATTGTTTTTTGTTTGTTTGTTTGTTAACAGAGCATTTGCAATTTTTAAACAGAGAAAACCAGGATCACCGCTGATCACAAGATGGCTAACATGCCACCCACCCCTGGGTTCCCACCTGGCCATCACTCCACAGCAGGGGTGGGCAAAATGTGGCCCGCGGGCCAGATACGGCCTACCAGGCCATTCTATCTGGTCTGCAGGGCCCCTAAAAAATTTAGAAAATTAATATCTCACTGCCCTGGGCTGCTTGTCATGCAGCCCTTGATGGCTTACCAGAACTCAGTAAGAGGCCTGTGGCAGAAGGCCACCTCTGTTTCTCCCCAAAAACTGCTCTGTGACAATTTGGTTAAGATGGGCCCTGCAGAGGGTACACACCTTACCCTCTCTCTTTAGGTAACCTGAGCTGGATACATTCCTGAGGGAGGGGGAAACCTGCTCCCTCTGCCTACATGACTGGCATCACATACCTGGGTGAGGGGCTTGGGCTCCCTGGGGAGCTAGGAACGGCCTGTCTGCCCAGCAACTAGTGATGCATTTCAAATTGGTTGGCTGACAGCCAACATGTGCTGGCCTCCATTGGACCAGGTAAATAAGGTCACAAGGGGTATAAGTTAAGGACAACCCAGGAGGAGGAAGCAGCAGCCATGACGAAGACTCAGGAAAGCTGGTCCATCTGAAACTTGCTCTCTCTCTCAAAACTCATGATCAAGGAACTGCCTGCCTCCAGAGGGACTCTGCACCTGCCTCTGGATGATACTTGTGAGTAAGCTACCTGAGATCTAACTAGATATATAGCTTGCAGTAACTTAGATGCGTGATCAAAGGCTACCCAGCCATGCCAGTTTGCTCTATGGGATTTCTCCAATGTTACGCTACCTTGTACCCTTTTGCAACCCTACCCCTTGTAACCAATAAAGTTCTCCTTTGTACCTAGTGTCGGAGACTTATTGGGTGTGGGTCTAGATTATGCCCTGGGGTCCCCATGGTTTGGCTGACTAAGGGAGACCACTACTTGTGCTTCCGACTGAGAGAAACACCCCCCAAGTGCTTGAAGCGAGTCAAGTACCCTTCAGGGCTACTAGGCCTGTGTTTTCCAGAGTGCACAGAGCCAGAATCAAGCCCAGCCCTGGGTGGTGGCAGTTTTTACCCCAGGCTAGCGGGTGTGCTCCAGGAAGGGGGTCAGCCAGACGTGAGGTGCCCCCAGGGAGGCACTCGGAGCCTGAAAGGTGGTTGGGTGCAGTGAGGTGATTAGCTCAACACAGGAGCACCCCCTACTGGCCTGCCACACAGCCCTCCGCCCAAAATAATTGCCTGCCCCTACTCCATAGGCTCTCCAGTTGCTCCTATTTGAGTTGCATGCATGGCAAAAAAGGGAGGTGGGCAGCGAGTACAGCAGCCAAAAGGAAGGATGGGTGCTGTGACACTAGACGACCTGCAGTGGACGGGGGGAGCTGCAGGCCATCCACGCAGTATGCAGTCCCTGGGTCTGGAAGTTGGATAGCTGACTAAAAGGAGAGGGTTTCAGTGCCCAAAGCTAGCACGACTTAGGAATCTCTATAACCACACCGATTTCCTTTTCTTTTTCCTTCCAGGGAAGCCCATTGGAAGAAACAGTAGGCACCTATACATGTGCAAAGCTGCTCCAACACTAACTGCTGCACAGCATGGTAATTACTGTACTCCAGCAGACTCCAGTATCACATGCATCAGCATCCCCACACTGAAAAACAGTGGCAGGGGCACTTTAACTAAAGCTTGTCAAACAAACTTTAAAGTGACCCCACAGCCATTTTTTAGTGCAGGGATGAGCTCCGGGTACTTTAATTAGAGTGGTTCTTGGAGCATGTCTATAAACACCTAGTGGTACTAAGTTTACTTTCTAATTAGACCGATTTACAAAAACTCTGCTTAAGGACAAACAAGATTAGCAGATGCCCTTCCCTGCTGCAATAACAGGCTGCAAAGGATTAGAGAACAAATGTCAAGAATGAAAAGAGAAAGAACACCACAAAAATGCAGCCTGCAGATACAGAAAGCTGAGACTAAGGCAGGTAGGGTGCAATTTGGTGATCACTTTTAGAAGCTGCAGAGACTTACACAGTTAGCTACTCAGCTCTTCCTGGCCTGGGCAGTTCCGGTGTCTGGTACATATTTACAAATATTTGGCCCAGCAGGGTAACTAGAGCTGGGAAACAAGGGGACAAGCCTCAAGTGCTATAGGAGGGGGACAGAAAGAAGGAGGGGTGCTAGAGTGACAGCAGGGGTTGAGTCTGGCACAGGCTTACACAGGGAACCGAAGGCAGGAGTCCCCTCATGAGCCTCATGCCCCTGATGCACAGCCAAAATCTACTGGGTTAAACCTCAGCCACAGCCAAATTGAGGCTTTATAGTGTAATTCCACATGCAATTTAGAGGCAGCTGTGATGTTAATATACCAACTGCTGACTGCACATATAAAAGGGTGAGTAAGAATGAGGCAAAGCTGACAAGGGGACTCCCCACCAGCTTTCTTCCCCACCCCTAACCCCCATCCTCCTTTGTGCACAGCTGGAGCCTCTGGACCCTGGTGAGACCCTGGTGTGGCAGGTAAGACTGCCTGTCCCTTTCTTTACCCCTGTTCTCCTGCAATCAGCAGAACCTTGATTACACATCCACCACCCCTGGCTCTGCCCGAGGCCTTGAAATAGCTAGCCTCTGGCTTATCCCCTTTGACTTTAGAGTAAATACTAGTAGAGCTTCAAGAAGTGTTTAAGGTTAATTTAGGCATTATCTTAGCCTTTTTTTTTTTAAATATACATTTCATCTTACCTGCAAGTACTTTTGATTCTTATCTTAAGCTACTTTTTCTATAGCTTTCGGACTGTCATCTTACTTAATTACTTGCCTTTCTGATGACAAGCTGTTTCCAATAGCTGTAGACAGCATAACAACAGCCTCTTAATCTTACCACCAAGCTAGTCACATTTAGCTCTAACCACCTTTCCTTTAATCACCTTATCTTTGGATATAAGCATAGTAAACAAATAAGTTACTGGGAGATAAATTAAGCTGTGAACTTCTAGTACATCAACAATCCCACAGTAACCACCTGTGTATCTGCTCCTGCGGGACAGTCACCTGGAGAGAGCTTAGCTCCCAGTGAAAGTACTTTATCCTAGAGCAGGGGTTCCCAAAACATGGTACGTGTACCCTTCAGGGTACGCAAGACATCTCTAAGGGATACGCGGGAGAAATTGTGTAATGGGAGATTTAATTTTTATTGTAATGATAACTGACATTTAAGGGGTTAAAATATAAAATGTATGCTGGTAGGCATGTATGGGTAGCTGGTAAATCTGGAAGGGGGTATGCAATAAGTAGTTTAGGAACTTCTGCAGTAGAGTAAGAGTGCGCGCCTAGGCAGTTCCTGAAGAGTAACTGATGTGCTAGAAGTTCACCTAGCTTGTTCATGTGCACATACCCTTTTTGTTGACCTTCTCTGCATCAGCTCCCATGTCTTATAGCAAGATCCCCAGGGAAAAGCACTCCAGATATAACTGCACTAACACTGCATGTAAACAGAGACTGAATTCTGGTAAATCTGGTGATACTGCCCTCTCACTGGTTGCAGTACTGACTTTTTATGATATTATCATTTGCTATCTGGCACCTTCCTCTTTGCCTTCACCTCCTTCTCAAGAGTTTCACTAAATGTCAAGCAAAGCCCAACTTGACTGTTTTGCATCTCACTAGACATTTCTTTTTGAATAGTTATATATGACTAAGCCGGGGTGGGTAAAATACGGCTGGGCAGGTCTTCATCTGGCACATGGCAGGTCCCTCGGTCCCACTTGGCCCAGGCACTGTCCAGCTGTGGCGTGTCCTACCACCCCATGGGCACGCAGTGGGGCTGGGGCAGCTCTGCGGCTGGACTGCCTTTCTAAGCAGCTCAGGTAGTGGCAGCCCCTTCCAGCTGCCGCCGCCACTGGTCCCAGAAAGTTTAACTTCAGAAAGTTTGACCTTGCAACCTTACTGTTCTTGTTCTTTTCATATAAGTTTTTGGATAATATAGTACTATAAGATTATTTTTATAGCTCAGTGATTTATGTACTTGTGCTTTTTATTCTAATCTTTAAGACAAACATTTAAATCGTTCACCTATCTTTGAAAAATGAGCAAAACTGCATAGTGCAGAAACAGGTTATTTCTGATCCCCTTCAAAGTTTCCATCATTTTCAAGAGACATGCTTGCTTCACAATATGAACATTTTGGCAGTGCTGTACTTTGTTTTTTTCTTGCCATCACAAATGATTCAGGCTGAACTTCAGAAAGAAAAGGCTGGCAGAGTCTTAGGAAGCCGAAGAGCTAATAAAGCAAGTTCATGACTGGACTCTTTAGCAGGCAGAGTAAGTATTCCACATCCTGAACAATCATTTTCTTCTTAGCCAAATAGTCCTAGCTGACAAATCTCTTACGTTTCCCCTCTTTTTGTCTTCAACAGGAAGAGATTATTTCATAAACGAGAACATTTTCAGTTGTGCTCAAAGTCTCAATAAAACTGGTTTCTTTTCACAAAACAAAAATGCTCACTTAAAACTGGCCCTAAAATACAAAAAGCATTGTGCTTGTTCCTGATGGAAGTGCTGTGGGTTTCATACAGAGTTCTTTAATGGTTTACATCAGTCCTCATTAAAAATGTTTAACTTGGCACTGAGGTGTTTTATATATTGGAATATCATGCTCTAGCATCAGTAGATCAAGAAAGACTAGCCATGTTTTGAATAGTATTGTTTCTCTCAAACAGAAGTGTTCAGACAACAGATAAGGAAAAGGAAAAAAAGAAAGAAAGAAAACTCAAGGTGGGCACATAAAACTGCTTTCACAAAGATTCACTTTAGCTACAGCATGCATCAACTCTACCAGCAGTATTCCCTATTTTCAGCATGCTCCAAAGCTCCCTAATGTCAACGGGAGAGCTGTCACATGGCATTAAGCTACACAGTATTAAAATGAATTACAGCATTAGATGAAGATATATTTGGACAGACTCAAAGCCCCTGGAGGCTCAAATAGTACAACATTTCACACTCAGGTCACCTTTTCAAAAACAAAATTGCTTTCATCTTCTAGGAAAATCTGGAGCAGCAGATTTTCTTATTTATTTTCAATGCAAAAATAATATCTTTGGAAGTGGTTAATAACAAAAACTCTAAAAATCTGCTTCAAATTAGACAGGGAAATGCATTTACAAAACTGGTAAGGATCCATTTAGCAGCAGAGAGTTATGGGTCTTCGGCCTTGTTCTTGGCAACGATCAACCAATTTCAAGTTAAGATTTTTCTTTGTTTAACAAACCATTTATCATACAAGAATGCTTTGTCAGAGGGGTTTTCTAAATACAGAATCTCTGCCTGCTAAATTCTACAGATGACATCTAAAGAAAACCAAGTGTGCAGTTGGGAATGTGGCATTAAACTAGTCTCGGGGCATATCAGTTCCTAGCTATCTTGTGTTTTTCTGGGGTGCTTTTTTAAAAAAGGAAAACTGCAATAATGTTAATCTGGCACCTCAGCTAACCATCTAAATTACTTAACAGGACCTCTAAGAACCTACTTCAGAATTAACCTTAAACAGCCATCGATAAAGACAGCTTCAGGTAAAATAGTTTGTTGTGCTTTATGGCTGTGCAATCCTTACCCAGGCTTAAAACCTGCTTCTTTGACTCAGAGAGCTCTCTCAACATTTGCAGACTCATGTTTTTGCCAGCATCTGGTTTCTACATGTAAATATTAGAAGAGCAGTCAGACAGCAACAATGCCGTAGCTCAAAACCAATTGTGCTTAGGCACGTAAAAATCAGCTTCAGCTATCAGCATGGCTCATATACTGGGACCTTGTGCACTAGGTGTACAGAGGTGACCTTAGATTCATTTCTTTAGTCCAAGGGTGTCAAACTTATTTTGTGTGGGTGCCAAATCCAGACCATATGGCTCCTCATCGGCCGGATCTAAGCCACTGCAGAAGGAAGTGGGGGTTGCAGCAGCTCCAGCTCTGACCTGGAGCATGTGGTGGTGGCTCCAGCCTCTACCACTAGACTCAAGCTGGAGCCAGAGCTGTTGCTGCAGCACATCCTGGGTGTTTATACATCTGCTCGGGGAGGGAAGAGGGGGTGTCGGTCACTTTAATTAGAGCAGCTCCAAGAGTCGCTCTAATTAAAGCGCTTGGCATGTCATGTGTCTCAATGTCCCTGTGCTGAAAAATGGCGGTGCAGCAGTTAACTAAAGCTCTAATGAGCTTTAGTCAAAAGACCCACGCTGCCATTTTTCAGCGCGGAGATGCTTGTACACGACACTGGAATCTGCTGGAGCACAGTAACTCTCACACTCCAGCAAACTCAATTAATCTGGTCTGCTCCGAGGCATTCCCAGTATACAGCCAGGGAGTTGGGGCATAGCACTAGAGACGGGCAAAGCAGCCGGAGGGGCAACCAGAGATGTGCTAGCCCTCATTCGCCCTCCTGCTGCCGGTCACCATATCCATCAGAGCCCAAGGGCCCCAGATTCTGAAGCAGGCCATTCCCCCTGGCCACATCCCTCAACTCCCAAGCAGCCAGGTAAAACAGCTTCACAGGCCAGATCCAGCACTTGAGGCATATGTTTGACACCCCTACCCTAGTCTTTCCCTCTAGCTTCTTAGGAACCATAAACTGCTGCAGAAACACACAAGCGATGATAACGTAGGCCTGCAACCAGGAAGCGGGACTGTGTAGGACAGGGGTTGGCAACCCCCAACACGCATGCTGAGCATGGCACACAAGGCCATTCTGCTTGGCACGCTGCCAGCCGGCACCTGCTGCCAGCCACAGAGCCCGGGCTGCTTGCAGCAGGGAGGCTACAAGCAGTGCGGGCACCATGGCTGGCAGCAGCTACACAGAGCCTGGGCCAGCTGCAGCTGGGAGACTGCAAACAACTACTGCCTCCCCGGCCCCGGGCTCCAGGGAGGCAGCAAGTGCCAGCGATGCTTCCCACTGTGCTGCCCTCTCCTGCCACCTCTGCAGAGCAGCATGTGGAACTCGGCACAGCAGGGGAGGCTTGCGAAAGCGCTCTGAGCTCCCCACCACCTTGGCCCCACTTCCCCTGCCAGCAGGGGCAGCAGTGAGGGGCACAACCCTGTGCTGCTGCCTGCGCTGCCCCCCATGTACACACGGGAAGTGTGACCAGGGCAGCGCAGAGCTTGCAGTGGCAGGCAGCTTCCCTGTGCACTGTCACTCTGGGTCGCATACACTGTACTTCGGAGGCCCCGGAGGAGGGCAGCAGGGCCAGGAGCACAGCATGTGTGACCTGAAGCAGCAGTGCAGAGGCCACATCTGGAAGCTGCCTGCCACTGCAAGCTCTGCGCTGCCCTGGTTACACTTCCCACGTGTGCATGGAGGCAGCGCAGGCAGCAGCACAGGGTTGTGTCCCTCGCTGCTGCCCCCACTGACAAGGGAAGTGGGGCTGCCAGGTCAGTGGGGAGCTCAGAACAGCAGGCAGGTTTCACGCGCATCCCCTGCTGCGCCGGGTTCCACAGGCTGCTCTGCAGAGGTGGCAGGAGAGGGGAGCATGGCAGGGAGCACGAGCCTGCAGCCAGCCTGCCCCTCTCACAGATCTGGGAGGTGCAGGTTCCCCCCTGCCCCCTGGGAGTGTACGCTGCCACCGGAAGCCAGCCCCCATGGCCCACCCAAGCCTGCAACGGACAGCAGCAGGGGCAAGGGGGGGGCGGGGGGCATGACTGGCTCCGGCTCCTGCTGCAACAGCCACTGCCTTCTGTTGGGGGCAGGGAGCTGCGGACCTGGGTCCCTGGCCCCATAGCCCTGGCAGCTGAGGGCCCCCTCTGCCAGGGTTGGGGGGGCTGTCTTGGGGGGGACCCACACAAAACAAATATAAAAGATTAAAAGGTAGTATCACAAGTTTTATTGTCACCAGGTTTACAATTTTTAGACAATCTGGTATTTAGTATAAAAAAAAGGCAACATTTAGGGAAGTGGTCCTTGCTCCTACCTTGGCTAAATTCAAAAAGAAGTTGAACGAACACCTGCCTGGGGTTGTGTGATCCCAGCGTGTGCTCCTGCCAGTGGTGGGGGGTCAGACTAGATGATCTGTTCAGGACCCTTCTGACCCCAAACTACTATGAAACTATGATTATTAACTGTACTAATATGCAGTACATCCATCCTGCCATGTACCCCGTGCTCTCGTTTTTTCTGGCATGCCAGCACTCCAGCACCTTCCAAGGTAGACATTGTGTTTTTTTTGGCACTCCGGTCAAAAACAAAAAACAAAAAAAACCCAAACATTGCCTACCTCTGGTGTAGGAAGACGAGACAAAAAGCAGAGGGGCAAGTTCTACCCCTCTACTTCCAGAGTTAAAAAAAAAAAAAAGGTAGCTTTTTAGAGCCCCTAAATCAGAACTACTCCATCGCAATTCAAAACCAGTCCAACCACACTTTTGAGTGTTTTAAACATTTGTCTTAAGTAATAATCCCAAGCCCTGCAGCAAATGGCCCATTTCAAGACCTAAACTAAACTGCTGTTTGCTATTGTGCACCTCACTAGAAATAAAAATCACTGTTTTAAGTTTTAAAGCAGACAAGTTCTCGGCCTCATGATTTTTTTCTCCTGCCCTAGTTCCTCCGTTTTTTATTTGTACCCTCTGGTTTTGATTCCTCTGTTCTCAGACCTTAATAGGCTGGAGGAGACAACTGAGGGCATGAAGCTGCATTTTCTTCTGACATCAGATCCAGTTTCCAAAGCTAACTCTGTGCTTTTTCAAAAAAAATTCCTTTGTGCACAACACACAAGAACCAGCCCTATTTGCTAAAAAAGGGGTAGCTGAAGGATTTGTTCCCTACTGTCAACTTTATGAAAGAGCAAAGGAATCCTCCATGCAGGGGTTGTTCTCCTCTAGGCTATTCTGAATTTGAATGGGGAGCTGACACAGAAAAAAGAGGAGATGAGCAATAATGGGAAGAAAAGATTTCCACAGCCTACAAGAAAGCTGAGAAGGGAGGAAAAAAACCCAACTAGCTAGGACAGATGGCAGGTTATGGAAGGAGAACATTAAAAGGAAAAGAAGGCAGTTGACTTGAATTCTTTTTGATTTGCCTGGTCCCCCATTTCTTCTTAAGCCTTGTCTTCATTCCCTTCTAGCTCTCTGACTGGCTTCTTCCAGCTGATCAAGTTCCTTTCATGGTTTTGCCTAGCTCCTGTTTTCTCCTCCTTTTTGGACAATATGCCTTTCTTGGTTCCAATCAAACTTCCACACCGAGTTCTGTGTCACCAACTAAAAGCAAAAGTCCCTCACACACTGCACTCCAAGTTTCACTAAATGAAAAAAAAGAATAGTTTCAAACTAACTCCTTACCACCTTTGCCTTGGTTTGACTCCTTCTGCCCAGTTTCAGCCAGCTCTGCTGTTTTGTCCTAGAAGTGCCTGTATAAATCCTGCCAGCACAATTTCAGCAGTTTATGGTATTTAAGTGAAAGATTCAATATAGTTCTGCTGGAGTCGGGGGTCCAGAGTCGAATTGTTCTTATGACTAATTACAGGCAGATATTCTCTGGAAAATGAGCCTAAACAAACAACTTCAGCTCATCTGCTGAGATATGGAGATGTTTACCATAAGTTCACAAGACAGCATTTTACAAACTGATTTTTTGCAAAAACAGGCAAGTGCAAGTGTGATCAGTACCTTCCCATTCATTTTATGATGCACATAATATTTGTGTATCCTAGACTCCTTGTTGTGGTGGGCACAAATGTATAGCTAACATACATTCACTACCTAATGAGCTTACTGTCCAACTTCAAAGCCAGGTAAAACAACAGGATATAATAAGTAAAAGGGCCAGATAGAAGGGAGGACTGGGTAATAGTAATATAAGCACATCTTTAGGTACCAAGTATTTATCCATCTAAAGCCTGCTGTCCCTGCTTGCCTAGTGGCACAACTCTTATGGATAGGAATTGGTTAGGTTTCTAGGAGAAAACTGGGATAGGGGAGAGGCAGCAGACTGAGCATAAACAGTTCGGTCAAAAGTGAATGGGGAGGCTCTTCACGCATTAATAAATTATCTCCTCGGAGAACCCCTGAATAAAGGGAAAATAAGAAGAAACCAAGCGTTAATTTTGCCTTTTCCACTCCACTTCTGATACAAGTAGCACATTTTTAATGCCATCCTGGTATTTCACATTTTCTTCAGGTTTAGGTTTACCTTGCTAATTCTGCATTGCCTTTTGTAGTAGAACCAATGCCTTGTTATTTTATTTTGTTTTTCTGCATCTTTCAGACATAAGGGGCATTTATAGCCGTGCTCCCGGAGGCGGGCAAAGAGGTGGGGGGAGCGCTTTAATTAGAGCGGCTCCAAGAGCTACTTCGATGGAAGTAGCACATTTTTAATGCCATCCTGGTATTTCATGTTTTCTTCCTTTGCTCATATACTTTTTTCATAGGCTCCGGAGAGAACAGAACAATCTACCTTGCCCTGAACATGTTCATAGCATTTAGGGCTCTGCATCAAGACAATGAAAAAAGTTAATAGCTCATCCAATACTTAGCATCTGCTTGTGTAAGTGTGATCACGATCTGGTTACATCTACAGTTTTCAAACAGTAAAAGACAAGAACCATTTCTACATATATTTGAAGCTTTAAAGGGACTAATTTTCCAAAATTTAAAGTCACTTCCTGATTAACTAACTGGGAACATAAATGTAAATGTGGGAAGTACCATATTAATGAAAACTGGAAATTGTTCATGTACATCTTACGGACTGCCCAAAAGCCACAATGCCACAAACGAAAAAAAAAGTTACATTGAGCAAGAAGGCCCTCTAGTTAAAGTAAGATGTAATAATAGCAACAACAACAAACAAATTATCTATACTAAAGATGGCAAGTGGCCTCTATGATTAAAGACGATAAAGAAGGAATCTGGTGTGTTAATGTGTTTGGAACAACAACATTTTAGGTCTGGTGTAGGTTGGGAAGTGGGTGTGGGGGGGAGGAGGAATTCTAAGAGTCTGAAGAAATGAACTCATTTCCAGTAATTGAAGAAGATAAAAGGGAAAACCCAAGGAACTATAGGAAGATTGTCTGATGTCAGTCCTGGATTAAATAATGGAATGGTTAATTCAGGACTCTATCAACAAAGAATTAGGGGCTAAAATTTAGTTAATGCTGATCAGCATAGGTTCAGGGAAGGCAGATCTTGCCAAACCAATTGTTTTTTGATAGGACTTGAGGCCTGGCTCCTAAAAAGACAACTGGGTTAATATACTATGCTTGCATTTCTCCAGAGCAATTTACTACTACATGAAATATATCAATGAACTAGGGGATATCTAGCAAGGATTTTATTGATCTAACAATATTTCATATGTTGATCAATGATCAACCAGTGGTATAAAATATCTGCAGATGGCACAAAGATTGATGGGATAGTAAATAACGAGGAGGATCAGCTACTGTTAAGAGATGAGAGTTGCCTGGTTAAAACAGTCAGTCTCACAAAATGCACTTTAATACAGGCAAATGAAAAGTAATATTTGGAAACAAGAGATAAAAGTTATATTGATGGTATGGGAGATCCCGTCTTAGAAAACAATAGCTCAAAACAGGAGTTAGGGTCAAAGAAATCTGCCTAAAAAAGAACTATAAGTGCAGTGTCATGGCAAGAGGGGCTAACTGATCACTGGACACGTAAAAAGGGACAGTGTATTGAGTGGAAGAAGAGAAACTGTCTTGTCTTGGTACATAGCCAGGCCACAAAATGAGCCAGGGTCTGAAAAAAAGTCTTACAAATGTGAGGCTTTGGAGCAAAACCTACTCTTTTATCAAAAAGAGAAGGGTTAGGGATTAATCCTTAGAATAACTTGTTAGACAAATTAAAATGCAATAATCTAGCAGGAAGGCCAATCAAGCACGGGAATAATTTACTGGGGAAGGCTATGGGCTCACTGTTGCTTACAGGCTTTAAAATGCAATTAGATAATCTTAAAAAAAAAAAACCAAAAAACAAAACACATGCTTTAATCCAGTTTCTAGGAAAAATTCTACAACCCGTCCATGGAGAGGTGAATCTGAACAGCACTTGAGGTCTGTCCTGGACTTGGAATCTATAATATCCCTTTGTTCACACATTTATTTTTCATAGGCTCCGGAGAGAACAGGAAGATCTACCTTGCCCTCAACATGCTCATAGCTTTTAGGGCTTTGCATCAAGACAACGGCTAATTGCATTTCATGCTTCAGGGCTTCATTCGATTACCTGTAGCGATAAGAAAGGATTTTTTACCCCTAATGCACAACTGGTGATTCTGTTCCCTCTCCTCCTACTGTTCCTCCTCTCCTCCAAACATTGAAGATTGTTTCCTCTGTAGCTGGAACCATCATACAGGAGGTACCAGTACTCCAAGGCAGTGTTTCTCAACCTGTGGGTTGCGACCCAAAAGTGAGTTGCAAGAGTATACAAAAGGTCATGAACAAACTTTAAAAATGGATCAAACGTTAAAAATGTTGAAGTAGAAAAATGTGAAAAACCGTGGCTTTTCCCTGGCAGAGTTCCAGCCTGCAAGGGGCTGCCTGGGGGCCCCCATGCCCCACACACTGGAGGGCTGGGGGCAAGGGGCAGCAGGTCAGGAGTGATGGGCACTGGGTTGGGACCAGCCACTGATGTTTACAAGTAGATCCTGGTACAAAACCAGGGTTGAGAACCACTGCTCCAAGGAAGTATGGATAATTTGGCTGCTGGGCCTTGCTCAAATGCTCAGGCCCAAATTGTCTATCAGATTTGAATTTCCCTTCCCACATTCCCCAGGCCACACTGACGGGGACCTTGGCTTGGGGTTTTTCTTCTTCGATAGCATGGGATTTGGATCTCTTGCAAGAGCCTTTTAAACATACACCTTGCATAAGTAAATCCTAGGCAGTGGCTCAGGGATTGATGATAGTTTGTCCTCTTGTTCACTGCTTTCAGTGCATAGTAATTTAGTCTCCTGAGGATCAAAATGCTTTAGCTTACTCAAAGTCATCTAAGAGAGAAGCACATGGGTGAATGTTAATGGCCTATGATATACACAGGAGATCAGGCCAGATGCAACAGTCCTTCCAGCCTTCAACTCAATGAAAAACTAGGATTTCTTTTCAGTAAACACTCTGAATAGTCTACCAGAAGATTGGCACCTTACTTACTGCTGTGTTAAACTCTCCTAGTATCACTGAAGATAGCTCCAAGCAGAGACACCCCAGTTAGTGCTGGATAAGCTAGGCTGAGTACTGAAATGTCTCAAGCTGTGGTAGCGCTCGTCTCCATTCACAAGAATTTCCCCTGCTTTTCAGCACAGGTAGCTCACTCATTAAGAACTACGCTGAGTGCACATCCAGCACCACAGTGCGCTGTGCAGATAAACACTGAACTAGTTGTACCTCAAACCCTGTACTTGGGAAAGCGCATACTTGGCATAATCAAGGGCACAGTTTCCATTCAGTGGCATTTATAAAAAGTATGGCAAGCGGCCAGTTTTTACATTAGCCTCTATAGTGAATACGGGGTAATATATTCATCATACTTGTGCTGCAATTTTTCTGTGCCTTTAATACCTCAGAGAGACTTACGAGCTAGAGAAACAAAAGATCTAATATTTTCCCGGGATCTCAGTACCGGGATGGTGAAGTACAAAAAGGTTACTTTTTGCCATATGAACAGCTCCTTTAGGCTCAGGAGCCATAATCAGGGATCCTGGTTCTCTCCGTTTAAAAATTGCCAATTCTCCGATTTAAAAAAAACAAAAAACAAAACAGCCGATGCTCTGATTAAAAACCCAAAATCTGCATTTTTCTGCGATTAAAATAAAGTGTCACTATATATAGGTTGAGCACAATATTTTAGTAATATACAGTAAAAGCTATGCTATCAGGCTTTTTACTAAATCGGCATGCTCTATTAACCGGCATGCCGATCGATGCAGCAAAAGTGAAACTGGAAGTCCCACCCTGGCACTTCCAGTTTCACTGAGCCCCATGGCAGCAGCCCAAACAGACCCCTCTCAGATAACTGGTAATTTTGATTAACCAGCACTCCCCATTCCACCTGAATGCCAGATAACACAGCTTTTGCTGTATTTACAATTTTAAAGCAATTTGGAAGCCTATCAGTGCCTCAATCATTATAATAAAATAAACTCTAAATACCTATATATTTTGGGTTTGTCAGAGTGCCCCCTGCCCGCTTCATTCACCAGGACACTGGTCCAGCTACAGCTGTCCCCATCCTGCTTTGAGGTGCTGAGCAGCCCTGATATGCCAATGCCCTGCCCCTGCCATTGCCCTCACTCCTGAGCCACAGCCCCCAACCCTACTGGTGCCCCTGACCCCCAACCCACAGCTCCCTGACCCTGCCAGTGGCCCTCACTCTTGACCCATGCCCCCCCCCCCCCCCCCCCCCCTCCGAGTTCTGCTGGTGCCCTTCGCTCGCGACCTGCAGCCTCCTGCCTTCCCAGCCCTCCACATCACTGCCACTGCTGCTGCTGGGCAAGCAGGGAACACCTCATCATGGCAGAGCAGTTGACATGGGGCTCCCAGCAGTGGCACCAAGCTTGCCCATCCCACTCTGCTGTGGAGAGGCCCCAGGAGGAGGACAGCAGGGCAGGGAGCCCTGACGCTGCAAGAGGCAGCCTTCATCTGCCCATACTCCATGACCAAATCTGAGGCACATGTCCCTCTATGCCTCCCTCCTTGAGAGTGTATGCAGTAGGGAGCCAGCCCCCACCCCCGCCTCCTGGATAAGCCACCCATGACTCAGTCCCAGCCAGGCACTGCAGCTATGTATTCCCATCCTGGCCCCAGGTCCCACAAACTACCACGGCTGGGCAGCATCCCCAGCCCCAGCCCTACTCCCTCCCTCACTGTGGGGGCCTCAATTTGCACCCCTCTCCCCCAGACTTACCTATAGGGAGATGCAAGAGCTGCTCTCTACACTGCCTGGCTGCCACATGCATGTGCACAAGTACATGGCACCCCATGCCTGATTGTCCTCATACTCCTCCTAGCACCAAGCAGCCCCTTGCAGGCTGGAACTCTGCCAGCCTGCAAGAGGAAACCCATTGTTTCCTGCATTTTTCTCCTTAAAGAGGGGAAAATCCTCATTTTTCCATGGCAAACAGAAAACCCTAGTCATATGGTTATAGTATTATGATTCCTAGTCATAATACTAATAAGGAGGTGCTCAGGTTTTACTGAGATCATTTTCATTTTTAGGCTCCTCTGAATCTACATGCCTTACCCATATCTTATACAGGTAAGCCAGCGCTCTAAGTGTTTTGAGCACAGATCAGATCAAAGAAGCAGCTTGTGCCCCCTTTGTTATTAAGAGAAAGTTATTGATCCACTCATCAGAATTTAAATGAATTATTTTAAAATTTAAATTCAGATGCCCTGAAATGGACCTGGAACCCCAGGAGGACCTTCCCAGAGGGGCTGCTACAGACTGGTTAATATGGTGATGCCTGAATGACCTCCACGTGCAAACTGGAAGATCAAAAAAACAAACATGATTAAGTGGGGCTACTCTAATGACACAAATACACATGAGCGCGGTGAAGTGCAGACTGGAGCACCTGCTTGTCTGCCGACCCCTTGGTGAGACCTGTATGAAGAAAGAACTTGCTGCAGCAATGAAAGAGCAATCATTTGTGCGCGATTCCAGAAAAAAAATCTAGCTTATGACAAGGACAAAGACAATGATGACCAGAATTTTAAAGGTAAAGAGTGCAGGCTGACCAGCACATCCAACCTGAAAAGTTCAACTGGCCTCAGATCACATTGTCCCCTTACAAGAGCCATAAAACTGAAGTCTCACCCAATATCATTGTTCTGGAAGAACATGGATCGAATATCCACAGCTACTTCTCAAAGCACAAAACCAAAAAGTCCATACTGGTAAAGTCGCAGGCTAGGGGAAGAAGGCATCTATTTGTCATTCTGAGGTCAGGAAAATGAGCAGTTCAAGGGCAGTCTAACTTGCTTACAAAATGCAGCACCTAAAAACCCTTCAGTAAAAGGGAATTAAACTTGCTTAGTAGTACTCACAACAGCACCTTCCTAGAAGGAAGTAGTATCTATTTATACAGTAACAGCACTTACTGGAAGACATTTTCAAGTAGCAGCAACCTAAAAGAGATGGTAGACGTAGGGAGGAAGGACCACTTACATACTTTTCAAAGGCTGATACATGCACAATTGTAGTTGGGATAACCATGAAGGAGTACTGTTGAACTCACTCACTCCAAAGCAGACTGGCCCACAAGATGAAACAAAATGCCAGAAGTGAACTGGGTTGTCCCCACTAGGTAGTTTGTCTGCATAATTTTTTCTTCCAGCACTGTTGTCTCCTATCTTTTCAGAACTTTTTTTTTTTTTTTTTTTTTTTTTTTATGTCTATAGGTCACTGCAAATATGTCCCTCTCTTATTCCTATGATATAACTCAGTGATTCTCAGTGAGGGTACCATTGCACGCTGGGATGTCATGAGATGCTTTTATGGGTGCTACCATGTGATGTGCAATATTGGCACTGTCCAGTGTGCACCTACATGTGATTTACAAGATAACCCAGAGACTTCAAACAGGAATCTGTGTGTGTCAAAACCATTCTGACTTCTTGTGGTCTTTCCAAATGAAGAACTGCTCTTTTTCCATATTCAGAAATAAGTGAGAGCTAAGGACTGGCTTTTTCTGAGTGGAGCTTTGAGTCTAAAAAAGGTTAGGAACCACTGACAAGAAAGAATATAAGGATGGGAAAGGGAGACAGACAAACCATCTACAATAAAAAGAAATTAAAACTAGTAAAATTGGGCTCTCTCTCTCATATACAAGCTTTTCTTCACATGTCACCATGTGTTTAAAAAAGCAGTTCTTTCTAATGTTCTAAGTTAGAAATCCTGTATATTTTGGGGAACTTGCACCACTGTCAAACAGTCAAGGCCTATACTTCCCAAGAGCCCAGCCAGTGAAGGACCGGTGAACATTACATAAATCTCTGCTTAAACCAGGATACACATACTTCACTCACAACTAACACATAAGCCATCTGAACAGGCATAAATATTAGTGCCTATAGCAGGCATGTCAACCATGTGGCCTGCTGAGCCCCACTATCCAGCCCCCAGGGCTGCCTGTGGGTCTGATGCACATGGGTCATGGCACATATCTGTGGCACAGGGCCAGTCCACAGGCCAGATCCTGCCCATGCAACCCAGTCTCCCTCTGCCTGTCACACCATGCAATATGCCTACTGCAGCCCATCTGGTGCAAGTGCTGCATGCATCATGGGTCTCAGACTGGCTGGAGTAGATGCCACGCATGGGATAGTCTGGCACAAAGCAACTACTGTGTGCAGCATGGCTGCAGCTCTGACCAGACTGCACTGCACAGGACATCTACTCCAGCCGCTCTGGGATCTGTGCTACATGCAGTGCAGGTCCCAGACTGGCTGAAGCAACTGCTGGATCAGGTATGCTGGGGAAGAGGAGGTCCATGGACCCTCTCAGGCCCACACACCTGACCCATGGGGCCAAATGAGTTTGAGACCCCTGGCATTAGTGTATGGATGTTTAAAGGGACTGCCTACAATGAACAGGGCACACGGAGGAGCCCCAAACCCTCCAGGTTATTAAACATCTCTCAATTATTTTTCAGGCTCGATTGTCTCGTTGTAATTGGAAGCATCAGTAGATTGCACAACAAAAGCTTCCGATTTCCAAAATAGTAGGCACAAAAGTAAGATACCTGTCCTACAAGCCAAGTCTTAACTCAAAAACAATTCTTGGGTATGCAATATCTACTTGACAGCACCATCCTGCATCAGAGCTGTGTCCGCACCGAGGTGGTTCTACTGGCAGAGCTCCCTTGGCTATACAGCTGTGCCACCAGAACTTTGTACAGAACTTCCTGTATGTGGCCTAAGGGAAGGTGCTTCATTACTTGAAGTGTCAGTTTTCTACCTATAAAATAAGTACCAGACTCGGGCCTTTAAAACACACTGGTGTTTGGGACTATTTGGATACGTAAAAGGAAAGTCCTACTTAGGCCGGGACTGAAGGCTACCAGTGAAAGCATACTCTTGTTGCTTGGGATATATAGATTCTATGAACACAGGTTTTCAATCTGGTACTTGTTTCGAATACTTTTCTCTATTACATCACAAGAAAGCAGTTACAAATTAAAAAAGGCCACAAATATTCCAATTCTACAGCAAACCATAAAACCAACCAAAGATACATTTAATGGTAAACCTAGTATCAAATAATATACTGAATAATTCCATAAATAGAAGTTGATTTTTAAAGCGTGCTGGGCACAAACTTGGATTTACTTTTCTAAAAAAATATGCAGATTTTTAGAAATAAAAAGTGAGACATTTTAACAGGTTTGGCTATACACTACTTAAATTTATCCACCTGTTGTTGCTAAATATAACTAACTAATTAACTAACTCACTGCATATAAATTCAGCTTTATATCAACACTTCTGAACTTGATAATTAAACAAACTCAGTCTCCAATCTAGGTAATTTCTACATCCACAATTGATTAGAAAAAAACTCCAATGTTTATGAATGTTTAAAGAACAGTCCAGTAGTTTATACCATATATATCGTATCTTGAAAGCAATACCAAGATTTTTCTTAGAAGTATAACAAAGTATAACACAAACACTGAGGTAATTTTATCTATTGATCCTATTAAAAAAAACTGGTGTATGTGTAATTACTACCATTGCCAGTATAATCAAGACATTAAAAATAATCTAAGTAGACAGGGCTGAAACAACAGTGATTGCTGCTGAACTTTTAAGGCGTTCTTTTAGCAGAAATGTTTTAGCAACAGTCAAGAAATTTGATTTTCAGAATTACTCTGCAAAAACTTAGGCAATGGATTCACAGAAGTTTAGGGCTGGAAGGGACCTCATGAGATCAATGGGTCCAGCCCCAGAAATTGAAACAAACAAACAGTTCTTATCAAAATCCTCTTATAGGAGAGATAACAGAAGATAAAGACAATTATTTAAATAAGGATTCTTCTCACATTTTGACTTTCACAGAAGACTCCTGAAGTATGAGGGTCAAAATATCACCTTATACAACAAGGAAAGTATTCTAATGCCTTCAAAATTAATCCAGTTTTTTTACTCTGATTAGCAGGTTTCTTTAGTGGACATGCAAGATAGACAGCCATTGTAACAATCTTCATTTTGGAGTACTGCTTTCAGGATATGACCTCTTGGGATACATTCCAAAGCAGAACACACACAATGAAGCTAGGGCTCAGCCTTCTAGGGGCTATTATTTCAGCTTTTAAACATGCTTTGGGCTATCGGATCAAATTTCAACATGTATGTTGTTTCCAGAACTGAATCCGTTCAGAGAGGTCAGGACAAAACACATGACTAACTAAAGGCAATCTATCATCTATAAACCATGCCACTGATCACCTCCACAGCTGCTCCCTACTGGCCACGTACCAGAAGGAGCCGCTTACCATCACCAAATTTACCCCTCCCATCTACAGTTGGGGTAGGTATCATCAGTGGTGTGTAGCAGAAGTGGCAGCAGGCAGCTTGGGCACTGTGGAGGTGTACCAGTAACCCCTAACCCCTGCTAAGAGAATAAGAGGGCCACATTAGAAGGTTGCAATGTGGTATAGGCAGCTGAGCAAGGGGCAGCTACAGAAAAGCAAGCAGCAACAGGGAAGACACAGGGAAGATGCAGAGCTATAGATAGCTGAGGCAAGATGCCCTGCAATCAGCTACAGGAGCAGTCCTCCAAGCAGGTAGGTAGGTAAGAAGTAAATGAAGGATAACTGAGCAGACTACTGTGGAACAGGGCAAGTGAAGTAATGAGCTAAACAGAAATTATGCAGTCAGTCAGAGGTCAGGTGATCAGAAAGGGACAGCATGCTCAAGGCTAGAGGTGCACCGATATACGTGTCCCTATCAGACTGGCGCTGATAAAAGGGAAACTGACATTCTCGGCAATCAACTTTTTTCACTGATGTGGCTGATAGAAGTTGCTGATAAAGGCCACGTGCAGGGGCACAGCCACAGCTTGGAGAGCAGCATCTGGCCAGTAAGTCTGTAGTCCTCCCTTCCAGTACCATCCACAGCTCTGGCCCAGCCCCTGCCAGGAAGAGGCCATTACAGGCTCAGGCCCTATCCTGCAGCAAGCAGCCTGCCCTCACCCCATGCACAAATCCAAGAGGCACATGCCCCCCATGCCCCCCCCCAGGGGTGCACACATCTGGGCAGTACCTACCCCTGCCCCAGCCCCACTTTCTCCCTCATCATGAGGGTCTCAATCTGCCCCCTCCCACACACACTCCCTTCCCTCCCCAATGTCCCTTCCCCACTACAGACTTACCGGCCAGATAAGCTCTCCAAGCTGCTGGACTGCATATCACCAATCGGACTGGTATCAGCCAATATGGTTGATTAATAATTGGACATCAGTACTGGCCAAAAAAATCTTTATCAGTACTTAAAGCCTAACTCTAGATCTGAAGGGCCAGTCTGGCCCTGAGTTGCAGAGAAAGAAGAACTCCTGAGAGTCCAGGCTATTAAGGCAGGGGACCCAGGCAGCCCAGGAATTCAGGGAAGCTGAAAAGAACCAGCTGGCAGAAGATTGGAGTTTCCTGGGACCTGGAGACTCAGAAGATGGGAAGTCTGGATGTGGCCAGCAGGTGGTTTTGGAGGCCACAGGTGGGATGCCTAGCTGGGCACTATGTCATAAGGGGTTGAAGCCCAGGTAGAGCCCTGCAAGTGTCCAGGATCAAGTGGGTTGCATGGGCTGAAGCCGAGACAGGACCAGGGGCCCAGTGTATGGAGAGAGAAGGGACAGAGGCCAAGACAGACCCCTGCAAAGGTCCAGTGCCCAGTGGGCTGTATGGGCCAAAGCCAAAACGTTCATAGCCTGAAGGTAGCAGCCTAGAAAAAGCCAGATACACAGAGGGCTGAGACCTGTATGAGGCCACAGGACTCAGTGGAGGGAATAGAGTATTAGGGCCTGCAGGGCAACAACTACAGCCAGTAGGACCCAGCACTATACAGGCAGACAGGGCCAGTAGCCCAGTACAGTGCCAAAAGAGGTGTGGGAGCCCAAGTTGAGACTGCCCAAGTTCCAGAATGCTCACACTAGCCTCTAATGGAAGTCTCCTCAAATTCCCCATCAAGGCATGGCAGGAGATGATAGGGGGATTGATATTCTTTTTGGCCAGAGGAAGCAAGCAGGGCAACTGGGGCTAATAGGAAGCACCATGGCCAGCCACTGAGGTCAGATCCTGCTACAGGACACTAGTTGTGCCCTGGGCATCAGGGAAAACAAAAAAGGACCCCCCCCCGATCTAAAAGGTTGCCAATCCTGTGGTAGGGTACGCCAAAGGATGATGGGCTTACCACATATATTTACTTTGTTTCAAACTCTACCAAAGGATCTACCGACAAAACTGGAAAACTTTATTCACTAACTCACACCAGCTCCGTCAATCAGGAACCTGAAGCCTACAACTTCTTGCAGAAAGTTTTTGACCCTCAATTTTATGAGGTTTCTAATCCAGATATAAACTGAAAGCAAAGAGATGCCATATCTTTCTGCATGCAGTTCCAATGCCTTGATTGCTGGTTGTGAATTTGCCAAGCAACGGCACCGTGCAACCAGAAATACTCTGGTTGCAGTTGCTATGTTCCAGAACACTGTAGGCAGGACTGGCCTTAGGGAAAATGGTGCAAACTTCTATTTTGCCTCCCCACATTCCCAGGTAGCAGCACTGCTGCAGGCAAGTGGGCAGGGGCACAGGGCAGAGCAGCATGGTACACCTGGCAGGGGGCAAGAATGCACCACTGTTGCTGTGTAGGAGAAAGGTGGGCAGACTGGAGCAGGTGCCACCTAGACCACATGTGCTCAGCCCACCCCAGTTCTTCCTGAGCAGCAGGTGGAAGGCGGGGGAGAGGAAGGGGGGGCAGGCTGGGCACTGCTCCTCGTATCTGGGGTTTGGGGAGAGCACTGCTGGGAGGAGCACAAGCGAGGGGGTGGTGCCCCCCTGGCCACAATGCCCTGGGCAGTCACCCACGTCACCAACCTGTAAGGCTGGCTCCGACTGCAGGCAGCAGTGAAACTCAAGAATCAGGCCAATATCATGATTTTTCTTCTTTAAGGAAATAAGAACAGAAAAGGAAGCTGTGGAGAACCAAAACCACAAGAGAAAGGAAGGAAGGGTAAAGCAACTAATACCTCCACCCACCTTGTAGCAATCACAAGGCTCTGTGGGGCAGAAGAGTTAAATTCTTTCAAGGGCAGAAGTGTTAAAACTGAAGTCAAGTAGAAGAGGGTAAAATGTAGTGTTACAAATACCTAACAAGCTACAGGTTAATATGATGGCCTCAGGCAGGATATAAAAGGTAACACCCTGACAGACAGAAACTGGATAAGTTAGAGGGGCTGGATTTCTCACTATGACATTATACTTCAGACTTCTGTAGTTATAGTTCCCACACACTTACCTACCTTACCTAGTAGGGTTCTGGTTAATTTTGTGGCCTGATCTAGCCTCTTCACTCAAGTAACACTGAATCTGTAGGGAGCAAAAACTGCTAAACACCAAACCATCTAAAATTAAGTTGTCAAATGCTCAGCATCATCTTGCTCCGATACAACCACTTCAGTGTACTTACCTGTCCTGAGAGATGCAAGTTTTGCAGAACGTAGGCTTCAAGAAAAAGGAGCTATAAGAACTATCCAGGGAAGAATTGATTTGGAGTTGTTAGAGGGCCAATGACCTATTCATTCTGAAATCTAATACCAATGGCCAGATTAAATTAAAAAAATTCCATTATAGTTCAGTGATTAATTTGCATGCAGTTATTACCGCAAATAAGAGAACACTCCAAGGTCACAGTTTTGATAGTGACCTATCCCATCTTCCACTTGCCCTCCCCCTCAGTGTTGTGGAACACTATCAAAAATGCAGTCGCATGAAAAGGGATTTATTCTTATCTGTCTTCATGGAAGTCTCCCAACTGACTAAAAAATATGGAAAATACTCATAGCTTTAGCTCCAATCCTGTTCTTCAAACCAAAAATGTAACACTAGTCTTCTCCACAAAATGTGTTTAACGTCTGTAGTTTAAAAGGATCGCTTTACAGATGTGATTAAAAAACAACAACATAAGGACTCTAATAGGCATCCCATTCAAAATAGTTAACTTGCAGTGCAGAAAGTATTAACCATCACTAGCTTTACATCAGTAAAATGTTAATGGCTGTAACCTATGAAAGGAAATTGTAAATGATATCCCCAAAACTCTTATACTAGATTTACACTTCCATGAAGTGTGAAAAACGATAAGTACGTATGTCAAGGCCTGGAGATCTCTTCCCTGTGAACTAACAGAGTACTCTTAAAATAGTTTCCTAGCTCCCACACTGGAAGGGTTATTATGAATTGGACCTGGGTATGAAGTGGCATAGCTCACATTCACTAAACCAGATTTAAAGGTGAAAGCAGAATTACAGGGGGAAAAAAGAGTCCTCTTCACAGTTCTTAACCCCAAAGTCCCACAGAACTAGTGAACCAACATACATACTCTCGGTTTCCACATATAACAGAGCCTCTCTCCACAACAGCAGCATGGAAAGGACCGATTTGCATATTGCTACTGTTCTTGTACCATCAGGATCATGTCCCTCTATGGAAGCCAAAATGTCAAGGTTTTACAAAAGAGCAGCTATACTAGTTTCTATTTCTAATGCTTTTTTAAATTGCAGCTTTCCAACTCATGTCTACTTGGCAGGTGGCATCAAGAATGGTTGGTCATGGGGCTGGTTTCGCTCAACATTTTCATCAATGACCTGGAAGATGGCACAGAGTGCACCCTCAGCAAGTCTGCAGATGACACTAATCTGGGGGGAGTAGTAGATATATTGGAGGGTAGGGCTAGGATTCAGAGTGAACTAGACAGATTGAAGGATTGGGCCAAAAGAAATCTCATGCAGTTCAATAAAGACAAGTGCAAAGTCCTGTACTTAGGACAGGACAGTCCCATGCACCAGTAGAGGCTGGGGGATGTTGGCTAAATCAACAGCTCTGCAGACAAGGATTTGGGGGGTTACAGTGGACAGTAAACTGTACATGAGCCAACAGTGTGCCCTTGTTGCAAAGAAGGTTAACAGCATACTGGGCTGCATTAGTAGGAGCATTACCAGATCAAGGAAGTGATTCTTCCCCTCTGTTCAGCACTGGTGAGGCCACATCTGGAGTACTGTGTTCAGTTTTGGGCTCCCCACCACAGAAAGGAGGTAGACAAATTAGAAACAGTCCAGTGGAAGGCAAAAAATGGTTAGGGGGCTGGGACACATTTCTGAGGAAAGGCTGAAGGAACTGAGCTTGTTTAGTCTGGAGAAGGGGAGACTGAGGGGGGATTTAATAGCATCCTTCGACTCCCTGAAGGGGGTGGGGGGGTCAAAAGAGGATGGAGCTAGACTGTTCTCAGTGGAAGCAGATGACAGTACAAGGAGCAATGGTCTCAAGGTGCAGCAAGGGAAGTTTAAGTTTTTCCTAATATATAACCACCTCATGAGGAGGGAGTAAAGCACTGGACTAGGTTACCCACAGAGGTTGTGGAGTCTCCATCTTTGGAGGTTTTTAACAGCCAGGTAAACAAAGCCTTGGCTAGGATCATCTAGTTGGGGCTGGTCCTGCTTTGAGCAGGGTGTTGGACTAGATGGCCTCCTGAGATCCCTTACAACCCTTGTTTTCTATGACTAACTAAGCTCCCTTGCTGTACCATGCCATGGTGTGGTGTCCCTCAGTGCTGTGGGCTGTGCCAGGTCCCCCTGGAGTAGGAGCAGGAAGCAAAAGCTAAGGGAGGGAGGGGCAGCCTAAACATCCCTGTAGCTAGAGTGATAGAGGGAGAGGCAGCCATTTCAGAGTTCAGGGGTTATGTTAACCCTTCACAGGCTGTCAGTTGGACAGCTCTCCTCTAAATGAAAGACTATAGCCCCATATAACAGCATTCTGCCAAGAACTCAGACAGGATAGGAGAAAAAAAAAAAAGATACAAAAACAACAAGGGGGGGGGGGGGAATAAGGGTGAGAGCGGGATGGGGGGGGGGGGAATCAAGGTTAGGAGTTGCAGGATCACCAGAACATAGAGCCGCAAAGCAGAGGTGGAGGTATTCTTGTGAAAGGGAGCAGTGCCTCCATAAATTCAAGTCACTGCAATAAGGGCTTGGAATTCACTCTTGCTGGAAATAAAGTGCAGATAATCTTTCCAGCACAAAAAACTCTCAAGACAAATTAAATCTGATAACATGTCACCTCTTATGCAATAACAATATGAAGTAATGCAACAAGCTTGTTTACAATCAATCAGAGCCACTGACATTTAATAACTAAAACAACCAGCAGTGGTCAGGTAGACACGAGTTACAAAGCATTTATGCATGCAGAAACTGCTGGGGATTACTCTCTCACTAGGAGGGTTTAAAAATTACTACAAGTATAACATTCTTTACCAACTACTTGTTTACATTTCTAGTGCCTTATGTACATGAATCTAAGGGTAGGCAATGGTCCTGATTGATTCTGCTCAAGCTTACAAGTAGATGGTTTTGTAAAGCCTGCTTACTAGAAATGTGTCTAACCAAACAGAATTCGATGCATCTGGAGGTTCTCATGGTCTTCCAAATGAATATTTAAACAGACCAATTAGAACTGCAAGCACTGTTATGGAAAGCAACAAGGATGCTTCCCAGCATTCCCCCAGTGGCCGAGTTCTAGGGTTGCTGTAATGATTTAAATCAGTTCTCTTTTACCAATTGATCACAGTAGCATCTATAATGCATTAGGCATTGTGCACAGACAGAGGCCAAAATCACTGAGGGAGGGATAATTTAAAACCAAAATAAAAAATCTGAAGGGTTGGGGGAAAGCTAATCAAATTAAGTACAGTATTGCTACACTAGGTCCATTTCTAAAGCATTCACAATGTAGAAGACACTTGCACTTCTTCCATATTTTGTGTACTAATGAATTTTGCCAATTTCTTCTTTCAGGTGTCAAGGGACTTGAAGGAAAAAATCAGTTCAGGGAAGGCCTTTTACACATAAAGGCCATATGAAAGCTATGCATTCAGCCTATGGAAGAAAATAACAGGGAGACTTTAAAGCAATGTCAACCAGGTTTGCAGTAGATCAGTCTCCCCTTTGTACGAGCATTCTTTATTCAGTACTTTTTTATTATTCAACAATACAACTGGTTCACTGTAAGCCAGACCTAACTATTCCATTAAACTAGGTTAGACTGTAAAGGGTGTTACAGAAACTGCCATGCTATTCCTTAAACACAACATTTTTATACAGGTTTACATTACAGACCACTGAAACTTCTCCAGCAGTTGTCTGACAGTACTAGAGTAAAAGTCAAAACAAATGTGGCGATTCTTGCAATGAAAAATTTCAACTCTTATTGAAAGAAAAGTACACAGACCAAAATACCTGTTAAAAAATATCAATCACTCATTTCCAAAATAGCTTCTGTGGACACAGCACAAGGACAAGAAGTTAATTCCATTACATATTCCTGATGAGGCCCTGGGAATGAATGTCCAACTCCAATCATCAGTCCTCCTCTTTCTTTCTTATTGCCAAGGACTGGATGTCCTTTGCAATCTATTAACACTGCTCCTTATCCAAGCAGATTGCTTACTGGTGAATGATAAGACATCCTTCCTCAACCATTTGACCTCTGAAAGAGGTAGAAGCAGAGCAACTTGGAGGCAAGCCTGCTATAAGGTGAGTAACTACTCCAACCTCAAACAATAAGCAGATCTGCACCATAAAACTACCTATGGGTAGAGAGAGATAGTTAGCCATGTTAGTTTGACATCAGGCAGAAGGCACAGAAGGGCAGGGCAGCATCTACCTTCCAAAGGAACTTGTTCAGAAAGGTATGAGCTTTCACAGGGGGTCAGGCCACCGCCCCCTCCCCTGGAAGGGTTGGGTCATGCTCCCTTCCTTCCTGCCCAGCCAGGTTGGGGCTAGGAGAAAGGGTGATAGTGAAGGAAACTAAGTCTCTTGTTAATTTCTCCTAGGGTATTCATTTCTCTTTGCATGC
The DNA here is from genome assembly GCF_000455745.1 of Alligator sinensis. Taxonomy (NCBI): domain Eukaryota; kingdom Metazoa; phylum Chordata; order Crocodylia; family Alligatoridae; genus Alligator; species Alligator sinensis. Next base: position 136,087 of record NW_005842562.1, on the reverse strand, counting down.
ACGTAACAGCTCAGGACTCTGCTGCAACAAGTTATTTTCATACAACCCAACTGCATGCCTCAAGACATGTGAAGTTAAATACCATTTTTTCTCCTCATACAGATCCTGACCCTGGTATAGAAACTCCTGAAAAAATAAATAAATAGCCATTTTCAAGATAAACCTTTAGGTAAAGGGTAAAATAGAAGTTCATTTATGTCATCAAAAGCAACTTCTCAGATCACAAGAAGTATCAGTACATTCAATAAGTTTCTCTCCCTACCTTTGCTTAGCCTCTGTGTGCTGCTAAACAAGACCTTCTCCCTATTGAATTTACATATCATGCCCAACCCCAATTACAACTCAGTCAGACACGGTTCCAAGCTTAATTTACCCAATACGTGTATGAAGTGTAAAACCGCATCACAATAACCACAGGCTATAGCATCTCAGGGGTACGCAATTTTTTTGGCCAAAGTGCTGAAAAAGCCCCCACAATGTCTACCTTGCAAGGTGCTGGCATGCCAGAAAAACAAAGCGGGGTGGAGAGAGAGACACAGGACAGGACACACTGCATATTAATATAGTAAAAAATGTTTTTTTTCCTTCCAGAAATACCAGGTTTTCTAGAAATTCTAAGCCTGGCAACAATAAATAAAAAACTTCATATACTACACATGCATGGAGACAAACGCACAGAACAAGATGCACATGCACACAGGCACACACCTGGGCTGCTGGGCCACAGGACAAAGTCCAACTGACAATGCCCCAGACCCACTGCAACCCGTGCTTCCCTGGGGAGCCAGAGCCCAGGCTGCACCAAGGCCCGGACCCACAGCCTGCCCATTAGCCAGCTGCAGAAGCAGTGCTACAAAGGACTTGGGGGGAGGGGGGGCCTATGGCCACCCCAAAATTCACCTTAGTCTGCCCCCATAGCCACCCTTACTAATGAGGGTGCTGCTGCCCACCCTGTGCAGCTGAGCCCACAAAGGTGCAGTGCTCCTGGGTGGGGAGGGCTGAGCTCAGAGTAGGGCAGGCAGCAACAGCCCAGGAGGCACTGCAGGGTTGGCTATGGGGGGGGCCAAGGCAAACTTTGGGGTGGCCATAGCCACCCCCCCTAGTGCTACCCCTGTGGGCTCCAGACCCAAGCCAGGCTTTGGGCCATTTGCTGCTGCGCACACCTCTCTGGGCAGACAGTGGTGGAGGAGCCTAAGGCAGTGGAACCCCAGGCCCCTCCCCCACCATCTGGCCTGAGGCGTGTGTTGCAGTTGCTGTCAGCACAGAGCTAATGCCAGGGCTCCAGACCCTGGGATCAGCGCCACACTGGAGGCAACTGCAACATTCGCCTCAGGGCGAGGGCAGTGCAACCCTGATTCCTTCACCGCCATCTACCTGGAGGCACGCATGCGCTGCCCCAGCCGCTCGAGGCCAACCAGCCAGAAGCAGCCCTGTGCAGCATCCGCCTGGGCCCAGGCCCCAGCCCCTAGAGGGGAACTGAGGGTGGGCAAGGCTGGGGCCAGGGCAGCCGCAGCAGCTGTTCCCAGGGCCCCAGAGGTTTCCTGAGGCTGTGCCCTTGCACAGGGGGTGGCTCCACTCTGCTCACATCATGCCCAGCATGCAGGGAGGCTGAGCCCCCCCAAGCCTGGCACGCCGCAGGAATCCTCTCCTTCAGAGAGCCGAACCTGGAGTAGTAACTTAACAAAACATTTTTTTAAAAACAATTTCCTCGCACACAGCATTCCCTAAGCTGTGCGGCGTGCGCAGTTGCACAGGCACACTCATGCCACAATGCCAGGTATGCCTGCACAGCCACACACACACTACACAGCTTAGGGGGAACACTGCTCTCACACCACCTGGCATGCCTGAGAAAACGTCCATCACATGCCTCTATTTGGCAAATGTGCCAGGGTTTGCCGATCCCTGGCATAGCTGTTAAAACATTCTGAACACTGCTGTAGTTGCCAGATAATCCTTGATAGAACCCCGTTTCCTGCTACATTAATGGCTGGAATAAGGCCAGTTTTTAAAAATAGTTGTAAAGTTATTAGAGTCAGAGCCAGAAAGTCTAGGGGGGACTAGCATGAGGCTTCAAAACCCAGCTTTTATAGTTATTTCCTGAATAGCTGATAAGTCATAACCTCAACCATATCTGAAATGTTGATAGTACTTAGATATGTTACAGCAATATTGGGAGGATTTGTGTTTGCAAGCATTACTTTATGTGCTGGGATGTCACAGCCAGGCTTCAACATTGAGAGGCAAATGTGTGTGTAGTTTTTCCACATTCAGGCACATCTCCCAAAGCCATTTGCAGGGTTCAGACTTAGAAGGCTATCTATGGGTGTGGCTTCTGAAAAACAACTGGGTGAGGCAACTGAAAAACAAGTCAGCTGGTAAAACTGTGCTTCAATGTTATCCTGTTCTCAATTGAGAAAAAAAAATGCGAGTGCCTTTGCAGTACAATCTAAACAGTTTTGAACTTTAAATCTGTAGGCTTTGTTATCCCAGAGGACAACTGGGG
>NW_005842562.1:107583-133550 GCF_000455745.1 Alligator sinensis | reverse complement strand
GGGGGGCAGAAGTCTCAAACAATTACTATTTCAAAAGTGTCAAGAGCTCCCCCCCTTCCCTCTCCCCCAAGTCAAGATAATTGGATCTTTATGCCAAGTGCTGTAAAACACACATAGGATGCCTGGATTGTCATCAGGATCACACACGAGCCACATAACCAAATTCCATTCTTAAAAGTCATTCTTCTTGGGGTAGGCTGCAAGTGTGCAGAAAAGACAACTCAGTTTCACAACCACACTAACAGCCCTCCGTTTAGACACCCACATCAATCCATTCAGCCCATTACAGGAAGCCTCCCTAAAAAGAGGTGTTGCATACAGGTCAGGAAGTCAAAACTCTTGGAACCAAAGAGGATTGATTAGTTCCAGAATACAAATCCCTTTCATTAAAAAAAATAAATGACTGACTACCATCCCAATGCCTCTTTTTAGCACACGGCTATTAACCTGAGGGCACTGACAGACATGCAGCCCCGCTGTAACTCATGGCACTTCACAGAAAGTGCAGTGAGTTACAATGACCCCCTCCCAACAACCCAACAGCAGATGTTTGCTGTTTGAGGAGGAGGGAAGGGTGGAGGAAGATAATCAAGCTCTACTTTGGAGCTGATCCAGGAGAGAGAGGCTTAAAGTCTACAGCTTCTCCCCCTAGCCCTGCTCCCACTTGCAGCTCTAGCACTATTTTCAGGATGGGATGACGGAAGGGAGGTGAGGGTGCTCCATCTGGGGTTTGCCCAGCCTGCGCTGGACAGTGGGGCAAATAGAATGGAGTTCATCCCCCACCCCCGCAAGGGGCTCCAATTAACAAAAAGAAGTTAATGAAGGTGTTCTGTCTTGGAGCACCTTCATCTGAACCCCCATTAAATGAGGGTTAATTTGTCCAACAATCCGGCACTTTTAAAGTGCTCTGCAGCCATGCACTTCTGTCAGGGCATGGCAGTAGAGTACTTTCAAAGGGCCATTTGCAAGACAAACCATTTCTGTCTGTGCACAGAGTATCTCTACTGTCTGCAGTTGCCCTGGTATCACTAGCAAGGTGATACTTGCTCATTCAAATCCCATAGGGCTTTATAGATCATGACCCAAACCTTATACAGAATGCAGATATTGCCAGGCTAAACCAGACCAACGGTCCACATAATCCAAAACCCTATCTATTCCTGGCTCTAAGAATAGACAGTAGGGCTGTGCGAAATTTTGTTGGCAGTTTCATTTTGACTTGTTTCACACTTGAAACAGCAAAATTGAAACGAAACAGAGAGCTTCAAAACAGCCTCGAAACAAAACGAGGCAAGTTGAAATGTTTTGAAATTTTTGAAAAGTTTCGCATTTCGAAGCTCAAGCTGGGCTTGCCTGTAAGGAAACAGAAACTGAAGTAAGGAGAGGGAGGGGGAAGAAGTGCTCTCATTATTGACTGTGTAGCTGGCCAGTGAATGTCATCCTTTCCTGAGGTCTCTTCCAATCCCAGTGCTGTAGGGGAGGGATGGAAAAACTGCATAAAAGGGTGGCATTGTTTGAACTGCCCTGCTTTCTGCCTTGGCGCCAGTTGAGCAAGGGTGCACCTTAAACACACATGCTGATAGGAACTTTGTATTACATTTTATTAAAAACACACCTACCACTTTACACTTACAAAGCTTCACATATTGAGCATCCTTGTTTTACCAAGACTTCATACTGCAAAATTACATAACAAAACCATACAACAGCATATACTGAGCCCTTAAAATATACAACTTCCCACAAAAAAACCTTACAGAACCCCATGAATATCAATTAACCTCCCACCAAAAAAACCCAACAAAAACACACAACCAGAAACAAAACAAACAAAAAACCCTATTACCTCAGTGACCCCCTGAAGCTCTTTGCCCTTCCCTTCAGTCCTCTCTCTTGGTTCAGTGAAACAAGTGGGTCCAGTCCTTTTCCTCTACTTCTCCGCTTCTTCCTTTCCCATCTGTTCCTTGTACTGATCAATGCAGTATGTAAGTTGGTGCAACCCTAGTTTCAGGCACTCTCTTTCAGTAAAAGCTAACATGTTAGAAACCCTGAGTTTCTTACTTTCCATATACTGGTTTTAACACTTGCTAACAGTGCCCTTAATATTGTTTCCGCAGGCCCTTTGGTATAAGCCTGTACAGTAGTATCTCTTGTGTTAAGGACTGGCTTATTTTTGTGACACTCAAAAAACAATGGACCCTTTCCCATACAACCTTTGCATTATGTATACTCCCAAAACACGTGCCAGAATTTCTTCATCCCTGTACTGTACCTTGGACATTTTGCTGTTCTCACTAAGCTCCATCCATGTTGTTCCTCCTTAACTGGCAAGATATTTCATGTGATCAAGGGTCTACTTTCGCTAACTGCTGCCATGATGATAGAAATGCATTTCCGGTGTATGAAGTGATCAGAAGCAGCACCGCTTTAACTGCTGCCACTTTTCCAAAGGACAGTGCCCTTCCAGTCCACGACCATAGTACCCGTCATACCCTTGCTGTCACTTTTTCCCATGCCTTATTTCCTTTCCCTTCTGCTTCATTTGGGATCCCTAAAACATTGATCTCTCCCCCTCCACTACTTGTAGTCTAAGCTTCTCCTCCAGTTTCCTACTCCCATTATAGCGCTTTTGTTTTGTTAATTTAGACCCAGTCACTTCAAGATACTTCACTATGTTTTATAGAGGTGCACCAATGTACCATTCCATATCGGATTAGCACTGATAAAAGAAAATTTGACATTATCAGAAATCAACTTTTTTTGGCTGGTGTAGCTATATCACTGATAAATGCCACATGCATGCATGTAGTCAAGAATGCAGCCCAGCAGCTTGGAGCAGCATCTAGCTGTTAAGCTGGGGGGGGGAAGGGAAGGGGAGGGGCAGATCAAGGCCCCCACAGTAAGGGAGGAAGTGGGGCTGGGGCAGGAGCCACAGGCAACTCGTCCAGGAGGTGTGGGGAGTAGACACGGGGACAGTGGCTCCCCGTCTCTGTGCACACCCCTAGGGGAGGCATGGGGGGCACATGCTCCTTGGGTTTATGCATGGGGCGAGGGTGGGCTGCCCACTATGGGCTCAGGACCAGGGACTGCACTGGCCTCTTCCCAGTGGAGGGGCTAGGCTGGGGCTGGTGGCAATGGCACTGGGAGGGGGCTACCCGTAGCTATCCTATAGCCCCTCCCTCCCAGCACCGCTGCCGCTCGCCCTGAGCGCAGCCCTGCCCCCCTGCCAGGAAGAGGCCAGTGCAGCCCCCGAGCCTGCAGCAGGCAGCCCACCCTTACCCCATGCACAAATCTGGGGGACATGCTCCTTCATGATTCCCCTGGGGTACATGCAGGGGCCAGGAGCTGCCCCCAGTCCCCCCCCCCCGGACAAGCCACTTGCAGCTCCATCCCTTGCTCTACCCCAGCAGTCTGCCACTGCCCCCACTCCACTCCCTCCCTACCATTGGGGCTTCTGTCTGTCCATGCCTTGCCCCTTTCCTCCCCCAAACTCCGTGCCCCCACAGACTTACTGGCCAGATGCTTCTGGGCTGGGCTTCATGTTGCCTTTCAGATTGGTATCAGATGGTATGGATAGCTAATAAAATCAGCCATCTGTATCATCCAAAAAAAATCTTTAGCAGTGCACCTCTAATGTTTTAGTACCCTTTCAACCACTACACTGATGTCATCCATAAAGACTGTACACTTCACCACTCCCCCTCTCAGCTTTTTTTCATCTTTCGTTATTCTTTGCACCAGTGACTCCATTGCACATAGGAACAATATTGGTGACAATGGGCACCCTATGCCTTACCACTGTTTGGATTTTAAAAGCTCTCCTCAGATATCCATTTAATAGCACTTGGCTTTCCGCCTCTCTCTAACACAGTCTTATTCATCCTATCATCCACCAACATCCAATTCTGGGCACCACAATTCAGGAAGGACATGGAGAAGCTTGAAACAGTCCAGAGGAGAGCCACATGCACGATCAGTGGACAAGAGAACAGGCCTTATGAAGACAGGCTGTGAGCTATGGGACTCTTTAGCCTGGAGAAGCACAGGCTCACGGTTGATTTGGTGGCAGGCTACAAGTACATAATGGGTGTGCATCAGGATCTGGGGGAACACCTGTTCACCAGAGCACCCCAAGAGATGACAAGGTCCAACGGTCACAAATTCCTGCAAGCCTGTTTTAGGCTAGACATAAGGAAAAGCTTCTTTTACCGTCTGAGCCCCAAAGCCTGGAACAGATTCCCCCCACAGGGGGTACAAGCACATACTCTGGACACTTAAGAAATATCTGGATGCTTATCTTGCTGGGATGCTTTGACCCTAACTGACTTCCTGCCCCTTGGGCAGGGGGCTGGACCCAATGATCTTACAAGGTCCCTTCTAGCCCTAATAGCTATGAAATCTATTAAATCAATTTGTCCAGGAAACCCATTTTCCTTAGCACTAAAAAACAATAAAATCATGATCTGCTCTGTCATATGCTTCCTCCAGATCCAAATTTACTCTTGCCATATTTTGCTGCTTCTCCTGAATGTGTCAGTTTTCTTCTTATCAGCTGAATCAAGTCAGAAATCCTCCTAACTCCCCCTTGGAATTCAGATTGCCCCCTAGTCTCACTTGTCCCAGCCAAAAGGTGGGGAGGAGCAAGAGCTGCCCCTCTGCCCCAGATGCCAGATTGGGTCTACTGGCTGGATCCAGCCCATGAAGGGATAAAGCACTGCTCATCCGGCCTACTGGACAAAAAGGTTGAGCACCACTGCTCTATTCAGGTCTTATCCTGCGCCTACCAGTACAGTATCAAAACATGTCTCTTATCTTTCCCTCCTCTTGTGAACTAAGCAATCCCAGGCTTATTTTTCTCTCCACACGGGGCAGTTACTACAACTGTAAGCGAGAATGTGACTTCACAGCATATAGCTATTCTACAGCAACTGTGTACACTCACACCCCACTTTCACTAAGGCAGAGTTTCTCAACCGGTAGGATGCGAGGGTCCTCCAGGTTGTGGCAGCAAACCCAGAAGTGCCACAGCGGGACTTCTGGTTTCACTTTTGCATGCTTCAATCAGCTGCTGGGGGAACCCCGCCCCTGCTCTTCAACTGGCCTCTGGGGGACCCCCTCCCCACGCTTGTCAACCCCTGGGACCAGGATTTTTTGACCTTATGTAGGTGGGACGAAAGGTGCAAAAGGTTGAGAACTGCTGCACTAAGGTGCAACTTGCAGCGTAGCCGACGTATCAATTTACAACCAAGCTTACCTTGCAGTATCTAGTTTGCATATTCATACCTCAAAAGTCCTAATCTCTCCTTTCCTCCTGCCAGGCCTGAATGTATTTAAGTCAGTATGTAGACTCTATTCATAATGACATTAAAAAAATTCTACTGTGAATACCGCCCATTCTTTAAACAAACTTTACACATTTATGAACGCTGTTGAGAATTAAATGATTTAATTGAGCTGACCACAAGGGTACGTAGATCTTTTGAGTAATACAGAAAGTTTAGAACCAGCAATGTATGGGATTAATTAAAAACCTATTCCTTTCACTGTGCATTTCCCCATGTTTCTCACCACATAATCTGTTAGATTCCATCCCAAATCTGGCTAGGTCCTCTTCTCCCATTGCAAGTAACAGTAACCAAAAATTAACAATGCCATTTTCATATTTCACTTGCTCTTCACCCTCTATTATTTTCCAAATGATTGATAATATATTACTGCTGCAAGAACCTTAGAGTTCTTACTGCTAATGTTTGCTAGTTTCCTGCCCATAACCTACTATCTCATCACATTTTCCTTAATAGACTCTTGTAACTTGCTCAAAGCTTTTTTTAAAAGTACAAGCAAGCTATATACTATGTTACTCCTGACAACAGCAGTTAAACTGCATGCAACTCCAAGTGTGATCTTCCTCATGGATAAGAGACTGTCACTCTTCTCTCTCTCACTTCCTCCCCTAAACAGTGGGAGGCTAGGATACAGAGCTACAAATAAACTTGTCAGCTGGGTGTACTGTGAGGATCCAGTGCGAATGCATATTGTCGGTGTTTGAAAGGTTCCCAGATCCTCAAATAAATAGTGTCTGGAATATTACCTACAGCTAATAGCATCTGATAAAATAGGCTGTTGCCTCTGAAAGCTAACAGCATCTGCATTTGCTAAACTAACGGTTGCTAAAGACTAACTGGCTCAAAGAGATTTAAGGTGCTACCTTTTGCTTACAGCTAGTAAAGAACATACACCCTTTTTATGCCCACCAATTGCCTCTGCTTGCTGCTGCTGCTGCTGCCGCCTCCTCCAGACTGATACTTCACTATTTGAGTCCAACCTGGAAAAACAGCAGATGGAGAAGGAGAGGGGCTGTTTCTCTGTCTGCAGGAGTTGCACCATAGCTGTGCCAAGGTCTGCAAGGCACATGCATAGGGTCGCCCCACTGTGCAAGATCCAGCCAGGCTGTAGACTGTATGAGATGTCTGGCAATCCTATTTTTAGGAAAGACAAGATTGAGAGAAAATACCTCATTTTGTTTCAGGTGCCTCCCCCTCCCCCACTGAAGAATCCAAGGACTTCAAAAATACTGTCTTCACAACACCCCTGAGATAAAATGAAGATGCTTTCATTTTTACAAATGGGGTCCTGAGATGTAGGAGTGGGTAAGGTACTTGCATAAAAATCACAGGAAGTAAATAGCTGAGCAGTGAACCCATTAGGGTTTCTAATTCCTAGGCTAGTACCCAGTCACTAAACCATCCTTCTCCACCTTTAATGCGTCTTTCTCTAGTACTGAACACCTTGCAAAACTAATTGCAAGGTGTTCAATACTAATATTTTAATAAAAACTAATATTTTCCCAATATTTTGTGACTCAATATTCATTAAAGTGCTTTGATTTCCTCTGCTTGAAACTGTTATGCAAATCATTGGCGATGTGTACAGGGTGCACGTGGGTGCATGTGCACCCCCATGAGATTGGCAGTACATCCCCTGACAGAAGTGCCACCAACACTGCTGGTGGTTCCTGCAGGCGATCACTGCTCATCACCCCTCCCCCCCACTCGCCGCCGGCGGCATCTGTGGGTGGTCACCAACCACCAGCCAGCACTTACCACTCCCCTTTCCCCCCCACCCAACACCGCCACAGCCACCTGCAGGAGCTCCCTGCTCCCACACCCCTGCCAGTGGGCAGTCGCCATGCCCCCGCAGCCTATGGGAGCAGGGGGAATGCGGGGGAATGCGTCATTCATGATGCAAATGCAAGCTATTATTAAGAGTCTGACTAAGTATTTTATCAAACTACTACAATTTTTTTAGAGCAAAAACATCGCTTTAATTTGCTCCTCTAGAATCGTTGGGGAAACATTAATACAGCACTTATAGAATCAGTGTTTACTTAACAAAACACATGTCATCTGAAGTAAAAAGAAATCTGCTTCCTTTTGATGACTTATGTAAATATATCTTCCAGGAAATTTTATATTTTTGTTTATTTCAAGTATAAGGCCTCTAGTCGCATGAAAATGTTACATGCACGTAAAATAATGAAAATGCATACATCTTCTTAATAAACCATCCTAAAAAAATAGCAACTTACGTACAACATAAAATTTTTTATAATCCAATTCAAAAAGCACAGAAGAGATCCAGTAAATTAATCCCATGCTGAAATGGACCCCACTGATCTGTAGGGATTATCTCCTCTTTAATGCTTGAAGGCTGAGCATCTCCTTCAAAATTCCTTCAACTTCAACTGCAGAAAGACAGTGCATTTAGTATCTTCTGGAGACACTCAGCATAATAAAGGATGATATCCAAGCAGAAAGCAAACAGAAATTTTGCTCGAACCAATGGTAGAAGCAAAATTAAGCGATAAGTGTCTCATTAAAGAATATCTGAAACATGGAAGTAAGTTGGGTTTTGTTGACATTTGATCCATATACTAAAATTTGACTACATATATTACCCGTCAGCTCTGTGTTCTTGAGAGAACCCTGGCACCTAGCTTGCTGGACTTACAAAGGACTTTTTCTCCCCCCTCCCAACCTAACCAGAACTAAGCAGAAGAAAAGTTTAATAGGCATGTTGGGCCATACATTTCCTGGTCCCAGTATGGAAGGCCTATTTAAACTTAATTGACTAAAACTCAGCTGCTGGGTTAGGGAATGCTGAGGCAAGAGACCGAGTCAGAGGGGGTATGGGCAACATTTGAACAATGGTTAAGGGTTCATCACAATGTCCAGCCAATTGGCGCCCTGACCACAAACGCTATCATACTTTTCCCAGGATGACTGGTGGAAGTCCTTCACACACAGTTTATGAACACTCCAAGTAATCCCCTTAAGTATGTTCCATGTGCCCTTGGGATTTCCCCGTTTTAGAAAACAGACCAAAACAAGGCACCAGTAAAAGACTACAGTAAGATCTGAAAGTCATGCCAAGCTGAGGCTTATTCGCAACAGGTAAAATACAAAACACTGATGCTGACTTTACAGTGCAAGCATAGCTAGGCCATCTGAGAAGAAATAAAGCGGTATCCCTTCCAGTTCATCTTCTATAATCATAATAATTTCAAGATGGCTCCTAGGTGTCTGGTTACTCCTTAAAACCTTATGTTTTTACTGGTTGTTAATCAGTTTCTTGACACGTTCCAAACTAGATAACCCCTTGTCACTGAAAAAGGTAATTCATTTAAATTGAAACTGGTTAAACAACAGGATTTTCCCTGTCAATTATGGGTTGGGACTCTCTTGATTTACACAATTAAAAGAAGGCTTTGAAGAGACTGGACTAAGAGTATAAGAAAGTTGTAAAGTAGCAAATAGTGTGCTTCAAGAAGGAGAACTCTCTCCAATACCATCCACTCTTGTTCTTGAGAAAATGGGATAAACAGATTGTCTCTTTTCATGGCCTGTTTAACCTTCAATTATCATGTTAGGAACTTTGCCTGTCAACAGAACACCCAAGTGCCTTGGAATGGTGAGATCCCAGCTCACTCACTCGCTCTCTTCCTCTCTCTAGGCATAGCTTTCTGAACCTAAATTTTATTAGTTAAGCTTGAGCTAGGTTTCCCCAAATACTCAACTGAACCAGAGTAATATTGTAATCGTTTTGTTTGTTTTTCCTTGCATAGCTATTACTACTAGAACCATCATAAAATGTCATGTACTTGGCAATAAATAACTTTTATAGTCAAACTGGTGGTAACCAGGTGTATTTTTCCTTCTCTATTTCCCCTTCCCCACTTGTTCTACAACAACACTTCTTTTACCTAAGCTAAAAATCCTTGTAAAGCCCCAAAATACTGTGGGGTTTGCTCATCAAGAGGCTACCACTACTAGGACAGTTAGGGCAAAAGATTGGGACATGCCAAGTTTGAGAAACATAAGGGGATCAGCTTGTATAGGCACACTGACCCAGTTTGGCTCAGACGTGCCCTAATGAGTTGAATGCTGGCCTATGAGGGTGTCAGCTGGACAGCCAGCCTGATTCAGAGGTATTCTGTTCACCTGCATGCTTGTCTGACTGCATTTTATTGTTGCCCTGATGAACCGATTCCTGGCATATAAGGGTGTCAGCCTGTACATGCTGATCAACCCAGCTGGGGCAGGCATGTCACGTTAATCTGTGTGTGCATGTGCGAATGTATGTATTTGACTGATTTGGTGGCTGGAGGAACTCAGCCCCATTGAAACTGAGTCCTGCAAGATAGCTCCATTGGGGGTGAGGACTTGCAGAAGGGAGAGAGACACAGCTCCATATATAAAGCACAAGTAACACAAGCAGCACACTGATAGAATTAGAGACCCCAGAAACATACCCCTAATAAGTGAGCACACCCCAAAGTGACAGGCAAATCTGGTAACGCATAGGATGTTTTATTACAACTAGATCATGAATTAATTTTTAAAACTGGGCTATCCTACTGGAGTCTGTCTTCTAAATAGTAAACTTGATCACTTGAGTTGCCAGAATCACTGGCCCATTCTCCTTTACTTAAATGTCCTATGGCCATCTAGAGTCTTGCCCAATACATGCAACCTGAGTTAACAATTACAGTGGAGGGCAGGGGGAGGAAAGGTTTGTACATCTGGAAAGGAATGTGTTCATTCTTTCTTGTTTAGAAATTCAAGACTAGTCTTAAAGACCAGGTGGGATCCTTCTGCATTCTCAGAAATAGAACAAAGCCAAACAAATAAGCAGAATTAAAAAAAAATACAAAAACAGTCTCAAGTTGCAGCAAGGGAAGTTCAGGTTACATATTAGGGAAAACTGTCTCATTAGGAGGGTAGTAAAGCACTGGAACTGGTTACCCAGACAGGTGGTGGAAAAAGCCTCCAAGGATGCAGATAACACCTGGCTTGACAGCCTTAGCTGGAATGAACTAGTTTGCCAAAGGTTCTGCTTTGAGCAGGGGTTTTTAACTAGATGGACCTCCTGAGGCCCGTTCCAACCCTCACTTTCTATGATTCCTTACTATCTAATACTTCATATTATCTAATATTTAGAAGGATCTAACCCAAAACATTTCACTTGTTATAAGCTATTTCACCAATACAGAATGATCTAACTCTGAAATCATTAATTTAAAAACCCAACATAAATCTCCAGCACAAACACATTATCAGTTAGCTGGCTAGTAAACAAGGATCAAACCTAATCCTATTAGCAATGTTCCAAACAGATGTAAAAAACAAAATATATAGGTAAGAGTGATAAGCCTTTTTATCGCTTCCTTTTTTGCCTCCTGAGCAGTTTAACTTGACACAGTAAAACGTATTTTAAGTAAAGCGTCACACAGTTAATAAAAATCTTAACTCAGGGTAGCTCCTGCTACATTAGGGCAGATCCAGGCTAGTAGAAATGGCAGAAATGAGATAGTAAGATTCATTAAAATACTTCGATGTTTAAAAGAAATGCATCAATGCTTTACCTCTAGTTCAAAGATGGTGACTCCTACACTTGCACTGTCTCAACAACTTGTGCTGCTGACTCGTAAAAACTAGAAAAGAGACTTTTGTATTAAGTTTTCCAGTGGCTGGTCAAACAGCATACACATTTCAAAAATCAATTGTGTTAGAAGACTAGATAACCTAATGTTAGTTTTCTTCTGCAAGGTTTTAGTGTCCAACTTCTCCCACTCAAGACATGATATATAGTTAAAACTTTGATTCCAAATGTTTTCTTTATCCTCAACAGACTTTTGTTCTCACAATACTAAGAGTAAAAGTGATAAGAGCAAATTACAATACACTCAGAGGTTAGAATATAGCCTCCTCCATTGAACTTTCCACAAGGCAATGTGTAGTAATGAAAGGGAGAACTAGGACTTGGAAGCACAGTATAAGGCCCTGAAGACATGCATACTGCTTGGAGGGCTCAGCTGTTCAATTCAAAAGCCAGACAATTCCAAGTTAAAATTCCAGCTTCTTGCCTTGGAGATACTGTTCTTAAAAAAAGGTTTACAGTAAATGCTGTCTATTTTAACTACCTCAAGATTATTTGGTTTAGCTGTCACTTATATGGTGCTGGGAACCTGGCATGATACATGTGAACAGTTTAAAAACTAATTTAGGTCCCATCTACACCACCAACAGCTACAATATTAGAACTCATGTGATAAAACTGTCTAGTGTTGCCTGTCAGATAAGGGAACAACAATATACTATACCAGCTGTGAGTTTGTGTAATGTGCCTTGACTGTTAACTAATCCAGGCTTGCTGAAAAAGGGGGATGCTAGGTCAAGACTCATTATTTATAAAAATATTAAAGTGACTATACTTCATGTATTTCTTGCTGTCACAACCATATCAATGAATCCTAGAATCATATGATGCTGATTACACCGATTCAAAACTACAGTATAGGCTACAGCTGCAGGAAATGCCCTTGAAACAATCCAGCACTACCCATTAAGTCCAGATAAACAAGGGGCTCTTAACTTTTAACTTACTTCCTTTAAGCAAAGCCTGGAATTGCTGACTTTAAGATCTTTTGCAAGTGAAACATGTTAAGAAATTGGGCACACTGACTAAAAGGAATTTGTTCTAAAGAGCCTATGAAGTCTTCAAATATATTATTAAATGTGTGTTATGATAGCATTTACCACTCAAAGTCATTGCATAGTATGTGCACAAGAATGTTAACCCTTGATATAACACTTGTACAAGTGCCTAAGGATTAGACAGCTGATCTTGGCAAGTTAAAAGAAACACACAAGAACAGGAAAAGACACTGTGGCTTAGCTTGCAGTTGCCCACAGCACATCTTCTGTGCAGTCGCATCCATCTTTCCTTCAGCAGCATCTGGTATGTGTCAAATCACTTCAACAGCACAACACACATCCCACAGGTTGCTCTTACAAATCTGATTAAAAGTTCAACGTGGAGGAGAGATTAAAAAATGGAACTTAAAAGCATTTAATAGAATTTAAATTTTCCAGAAGCCATGACAAATAGGCTAGGATACAAGGGGCAACATTAACCAGTAAAACTCATCCCCTACTAGAGATGGGAGAATATGACACATGCTTCTTCACTGCAAAGAATGCAGAAGCAGTCATGATCCCAAAAAGCTATTCTTCCTCAAGGCAGAAGCAATCTCTAGGAGCTCACAGTGCACTTTCTATCATACCACTCTCCATGAAGGTTGGCCCTTAAATTAATTACGAGTTTCCCCTCTGCACCATGCTTGTCTGCTTGTGCATGTGTAAAAAGCAGCCAACAGACAAAGCCTAGGGTGGTTACTTTTGTAAGAATACTAAATTGCTACATTCTAAATATTTCTTGTTGTCACAGTGGTATACCACCAAGACAAATACCCCAAAGCAAATGATGTCAATTACATCACTTTCAAAACTAATTGTAGTACATGCCACAACTACAGGGAATGACACGTGTGTCCACCAGGTTATCTATATTTTATATTGGGAAACAGAGAAAAGGCTATAGATGTGTTTCAGAAAAATTGGATATACTACTTTTGTTTTACATCTGGCTACTAGGGCTGTGCGAAGCTTTGGTCCCAGATTCGATTTGGCCCAAAATGGAGCAGAATCCAAACCAAATCAGGAGACCCTTTAATCTCTCCAAATCGAATCGGAACCCTCTGAATTGAGTCAGAGAGATTTGGACATAGACACAGCTTTAAATGTTTTTTCTACATACCTCAAGGTACCAGGCAGCTCGTGAATGCTGCGATGCTGGGGCAGATAGAGCATCCCAGAGGAGGTCTGCTGGGGGGGCCTGCCTGCAAATCCCTGGCTCAGTGAGGGGGGTGCACCTGGGTCAACCCGCAGCTGATCACCGAGCCGGGGGGGACGGGGGGCTCCCAGCATACTCCCCAGCTGACCCAGAAGTGGACCAGAAGTACTTCTGGTCCACTTCCAGGTTCGCCGCCAAGCACGTAGAGGGGTGGGGAGGGGACAAACAACAAAATTACTTGCAGAAACTTCTTAGTCAAAGCATTCTGGAAAACCCATTACCCCGTCCGGAGTTCCAACCCTGCTCCCCCCCCAACCATCGTTACATGTAAGGACGAAGTGTGGGGTATGGGCAAGGCCAGCTCCAGTGGCCTTGCCCACCCCTACTCCAACCTTGCCACCAATAAAAAGGTGTTTATGGTTATGGACCATATGCCGTGCCAGTTTCTTAAAGCAGGAGGGAAGTACAGGGAAAAGCATGACGGTGTTTGTTTGAAAATGTAATGAGGAAGAGATGGAGGCTGGCATCATCTGGTAGGGATATGCCCTATTTATTTGCATACTTTCCCCACATGCATCTTTTCCCCCTGAACAGCAGCCCCTCAAAGTTGTGGCACATATCTTAAGTGGGGGAAGCTAATCTTTGCTGGAATAGAAGCATTGGAAGAGTAACAGTATAGAGATGCTGTGTTACAAAATGGCTGCCAGCTTCTCTCTCAGCAAGCAAGCAGGTGGGGCAGTCCAGTATTCATCTTTTCATAGCTGCTTTCAGCTTGCTGGACAAGAGAAGGTAGCCGCCATTTTGCAATGCAATCTTCCCATGGAAAAGCCAGGTCTACACCAGGGCTCTAGAAAAGTATTTTTTCTACATTCTGCCTTCCAAAACAAGGTGCATGGCTTATTTGGCAGGAGGTCATATATGAAAAATACGGTACTTTGTTACTTTATGTAGCAAAAGTGCAATAAATGTCATCTCTTTCTAAAATGTGCTATCCACTCATTTAAATGCTTAAAAAATGTTTTTCTTGTTTTTTAATGTGTTTTCTTGAATAGACAACCCTGTGTAGAAATTACTAGGTACACTTTATCTGGCCAAGTAAGTGGTACATTAAAGAGCAATGAAAAGGAATCACAGGCTTGGAATGGACATCCTCAGTCATTAAGCCTAGGCCGCTATGGCATGCACTTGCACCTGCGTTTCCTAAATTGATCAAACTCCATATTAAAACTAATTGGTTGTTTGTTTCCACTACTCCTATTTGAAGGCTGTTCTAGAAATCACTCCTCTATTAGAACCATTTTAATTTATGGACTAAAACGTATTCCTGGCCAGCTCATACCTTCTTGATCTTATGCTAGTGTTGCCCCTCTAACACAAAAAGCAAAAAGCACTTTTTCCCCCTTCAGGGCATCATACCCTAATGGACTTAACAGAAAGCAATCAACTCTCCTCTCTCAGCCTCTCCTCCAGTAAGACAGAGTTATCAAATCCCTGCTGATCCTAAGCAATTTTTTTTAGAAACTGGTACAGTCTGAGTTAATCTAAATATAGGTGACCGGAATTGCACGCAATATTCCATGTGAAATCTCACCAGGATTTTGTACATTGGGACTCTTGTCATCTTGTGATGGATTAATACATATATCTTTGTTCTCCTCTATCTTCTCAATTAAGGGGCTCCCAATGTAGAAACAAGTAAAAAATACTGATTGTATAAGATCTTTCCGTTAAGTATTAAATTTCAGCCCATTTCCATTAACCAGTCAGTTAGGAATGATCTTCCTTTGGTAAACCCAGGTTGCAATTTATTCCATTTACTGCCACACATTTTAGTTATTTCTTCCTTCAAAATATGTTCTACAGCTGTGCATGCTACTGAGATCAAAATAACGGGTTTGTAGTTGCCTGGTTACACCCTCCTCCCAATATGCATACTATATTTGCTGGTCTCTAGTGCTACTCCTGACTTGATAGATTTACTAAAAATCCTTATTGGTTCTTGGATTTCATGTGCCAGTTTTTCTTTAAATTAGGGATGGGAATTAGCTAGTATTTCTGAACCGAGTAAACTAAGCACAGACTTTTCTAACTTCCTTGTGGTAATTTCTGTTATATACACACATCCCCATTAGGCATCCTAAACCTTAAACCCAGGTTCAAAATAATTATCTAAACTGAAAACAGAGGTAGACTATTCATTATTTCCTCAGACCACAGCTGAGTTACCTTTAATCTTTCCTTGATCTTCACATTATAATGCTTCTTAATTTTTCTTCTTTTTTATTTGCATGACTGAAGAAACTTTTGCTATCTGTTTTAATTTCCTATGCAAGATCCAACTCAGCTTGACTTTTGGCAATTTTGAGCTTAGCCCTACATCCTGTGATTTCTAAGACATACCTTAGTTGTTTCTTTCCCACCCCAAATATTATCCTTCCCAAGTCCTTCATCCAGTAGAGCTTGGAGTCCTTTTCCTATTAGTTACTGAAATAGTCAAAAGAAAGCTTATTTTGTCCCTGCTGTATTTGGGTTTAGCAAACAATATCCTGTTAGATAACACAGCTGATAAAACTAAAAATATTACTTTTACTGCAATATCAGAAGTTCAGCATGCATTTCTGCTAGCAGGAAGAGCAGTAAACATCTAGCCAGTGTAAACTAAGCTAGGCCAGTACAGGACAGGGTGATACAGAACAGGAACAGAACAGAAGCTGTGAGATCATTAGGCCATTACATCTTTAGAGTTCACTTCACGCTTAAGGCACTTAAGATTTTCTGTGTCATGTATAACGACAGGATTTTGTTCTGTATTTCTAATGTTACCTACCACCTTTGAAAGGTGAATTAGGACTTCTTTTGCATCTGGAGCAGGAAAAGGCAAGTCGTGGTCACTCATCATCTTCAACCAAACCATATAAATTACAATGTGAAAAATTCAGAGCACTTAGCACTAGTACACTTGAATAGTTTGCATTGCACTTTTGTATTGAGAGCACAACAACTGTCGGTACTACAAGGTTGTCTTGAATAATCACTGCCTACTGGAAGTTTGAGTTTAAAATTACAACAGAACAGAAAAGAAAAAAAAGAGAGATCATCAAGCTGCTCCATCAAGTCAGTACATCTCAAATAGGATAAAGTTAGATCTAACTTGAGTGCAACAATTAAATTTGCTAGGTCCAATTATTTGGCCCAATTATTAAATTCAGTATAAAATACAGTGCAGTAATAATAGTAAATTTTACAATTACCAGATTCATCAAGTTTTAAGGCCAGAAAGGAGATCAGCATGTTCATTTAGTCTGAACTTCCATATCACAAAGTACACAAAACCTCATCCAGTAATTGTGCACCAAAGAGACTCTCTAAGATTTGGTTCATTTGTTAGAAAGATAGGCAGTTTGGACTCAAAGGGTACAAGTTTGCATCGCAGGGGCAAAATTAGACTCCTGGATGTTCAGGGGTCCAAAAAAAACTGTGCCCGGGGGGGGGGGGGGAAAACAGGGCAAGGCACAGTCCAGGACTGTGCCCTGAAGCAACCAGAGGCTTGGGTCCTCCACAGAGATGCTCTGGTAGCCAGGCCAGAACATCTCTATGGTTGGACCTTGCCCCAGGGCTGAAGCACATTGCCTGCCCATACAGCTGCTACTGCTGGTGAGTGTGGGGCTTCTTAAGTGCCAGGAGGGTGGGGCAGTCTCTCTGTCTCGTGGTCTTTTCTTTTAATTGTGGAGGGACATGGATTTTGGGGTATTTTACAGAGTGACCTTGGGATTTTTTTATTTTTTGAAATCAGGGATTTTTCAGTTTTCAAATAGGGAACACCAGAATTCCTCCTAGGGAGGCAAGTGGCAGGACCCACGCAGAGAAGCCTGCTCAGAACTAGCACCTTAGACCCAGCTGGAGGTGGCGGACCTGCTGGCCAGTTGGGGCCAGGGGGACATACTTTGACAGTTCAAACAGGCCACCACACTGGGAACATCTTCCAGGCAATAGCTGCCCAGATGGCTGGGCAGGGGGACACATGGCAGTAGTGACAAGGCCCACCTCCGCAGCCGCTGGCAGCTGGCCAGGAGGGGCAGATGCCTCTACTGGCTGTGCAGTCCCCTCCAGGTCTGGCAGGTGTGCAGCAGGTCACAGCCAGGCAGCAATCCCCACTGCCAGATGGCTGCAGTGGGTAAAGAGTACAGGGAACTCTCAGGGATGCTTCAGCAGTCCAGCTGGCACAAGAGGTAATTTCCCCAGGTACCAATTAGCCAGGCCCCAGAAGCTCCTGAGAGCAAGTAGCCCTGAGCTACTAGCCAGGGCAGCTTTTTGTACTGATGGGGCCGGGACAGGGCAGTTTTTTTACACTGCTGGGGCCAGCATAGATGCTGGCCCCAGGCTCCAGCTCCCCCTGGCTGCAGATCTGGGAGGAGCCAGGCAGGGCTATTTTGCCCCAAGTGGCACAACTTTCACCACACCGAAGTACATGTCCAGGTGTGCCGAGTCAAAAAGCCCCAGCTCAAATTTGCACCACTTCTATTTTTGCTGCCGCAAGCGCACATGCCTGCATGTGTGGACACACCCAAAGACTGCAAGTGACAGAGATTTCACCTTACAGGCAATTTACTCCAAAGATAAATTACTAATGCTATTAAAAATGTGTGCCTAAATAGCAGTAATTGGCACATATTCCTATATATCAAGTGATTTGTTCTGGATTATAGGAGTAAATATATTAGTAATGTATAAAAACATCATTTACAAAAAGGCTTTAAAGCCAAGAAATGCAGAGTTATGGTATCACTTTAAAGAACTGGGAGATCAGGAAGTACTGAAATATCCTAAACCTCATTTATGCAATCATGGTCACCATCTGTGGAAGATGGAGGTGTGCTCTTTGGGGCGGTTGTCATCTGGGCTTGGAAACAACTGAGCACACTAGGGACACAACTTCACTCTAAACAACATGCACCACACACAAGTAGGGAATATAAAGCAGCAATATGAAGGAATAGTAGGATGCTTCCCTCCAAGTGTGAAGCACACAAGCCTAACATCTGGCCGTTGCAAATGCAGAAAACCTGCCTGTTAGCGTGTCCGCGCGGGGTACTGTCTGTTCCCCTGGTTCTCACCTGCCACAACTTCGATCTTATTAAAGAAATGGGGAGGGAAGAGATGTTGCCATGATCAGTACCTGCAGAAGGACCACACTAGGTCTGTATCATAATCTAGGTGCTTTTTTATTCTTTCTTTTACAGAGAACCAGAGGGGAGGCAGCAGCTTGTCTGAGTTGTTCCTGGGATCACCCAGCATCTCAATTGGTACAGTAAGTGTCAATAGGCATCTTGCCAGCTTGTGGCTGTGTCCTCAATCAATCCCCGCAGGGTCCTGTCTGAGTCCCCCGCCCTCTGTGTGTGTGTGTGCGGGGCGGGGGGTGGGGGTGTTTGGGGGGGGGGGGGGGGGGGGTATCTCCAGGCTCCTTCTTATCCAGGTTACTTGCCATAACCCCCGGCACTCATAATCCTTGCCCGTTCCCAATAATAAAGATAAAGTAAAGGGGGGAAAGAAAAAAAAAAAGGGGGCATTTTCTTTCTTTTCTCCTGTCTTGGCTCCCCACTGCTAATTACCTCATTAGTGGCTTGTTACAGGCGACACCCAGTCTCTTTTGCTGCGTGGTGCGTGGATCCGGGAGTTGGCCTGTGGTCAGGTCCACGGATCTCTGCCCCAGCTTCCCTCTCCCCTTGAGTTCTGGGTGCTGGGCCAGGTCTCTTCAGGGGTCTGGGCTGGTGATCTCTACCCGCTTCGGCTTCCGAGTTGCCTTGCCGTGTCCCTGCACGAAGCCGCAGTTTCTCCCTGCACAGCGGCTCTGTTCTCCCCAGACTCACCGCCACTACCGGGTGCTCCTGGGGCTTTTTTTTTTTTTTCCCTTGAGCTATGCAAATTTTATCTCAGATTTTTTTCCCCATGGTAAAACAATCACTAGATCTGGTCACTATGCCATGTATTGATACTATGCTTGCCAGAAAGCTTTCTGTCCAACATATTTATGGGTGCATATTTGTTTTGGGAAAAGTTTAAGAGAATTCATTATTAGGCTGTAAAACAATTTCTCATCTTAATCCCTATGTTGGCTAACAGAGGGAAAGTTCTCTTTCATGCATATGAAAGAAAGACCTAAAATGACATTCAGGCCCACTGTTAAATTACTTACTTCCTGCCCTTCAAAAATGTAATTGTGTACTAGGAAATGCTGCAAACCAATTTTATTTTACAGTATACCTTCAGTAATCAACCCTGTATAAATGTTTTGTAAAACAGTAACTTGGTTAACCATCTTTATAACTGGATCACTTACAAAGGAAACAATACTGTTGTGAAATGTTACTGAGTGATCTAGGATTGTTGTGGAAAGTCTCCAACAAACAGTAATATAACTGGGAAGGGGAAGGAGGAGCATTCTTTGCAGCAGATTATAAATTAGGAGTAGAGAAGGTATGCAAATGAGCATAATGCAAAATATCAGGCATGTTGATCAAATAACTCTTCAACCTAAAATTATATATTTTTAAATAGGTAAAGGAGCATGTAGTTATGCAGGTTCCTTGTTGAAAGTTGTGACTTTTTCTTTTCAAACTCAGTAACTTTTCCGGAGTTACGTGCAGAAACTGCCAGCACTTGGAGATAATGAAAATAAGCACTGTTAACTCAAAAAAATTACTCGTGCCTGAAAAAGTGTTTCATTATAAATTACAAATAAACTTGAAGACTACCGTCTCCGAAATCAGAAAAATACTTTTCCTAAGTTTACATCAATGAGTTGACAGCAGTTTCTGCATGATCAATTTCATGTTTCCCTTGTATATTAAATTCCTTCTCAGCTGGAAGATGATTATAAACATCAAAGGAGCAAAAAATTATTTAAAAAAAAAAATATGTTAGAGGACTTTTAAATTCAGGATGCTCAGGTAAAGTTCTAGCACAGTGGGCCAGATCCAGTGTGGGGCTGGTATACAGGGTCAGCCCACAAGTGCAATCCAGTGTGGAAGACTCCCTCATCTGGCCTGTGGGACTCTCCACCAGTAGAGCAATTTGACAGCAGGTGAGCAGTGGCAGTGTTAATTGCCATGGCTCTGAAAGCTTCAGCAATTAATGCTGCCACAGTCCCCCTGCCCCTATATTTCTGAACCCATGGGGAGCCCCATCGGCCAGATGACATGGTACTATGGGCCAGAGGTTGAGCATCATCATTCTAGCAGGAACAACGTTTTAGAATTTTTTTTTTTTCCTTTTTAAAAAAAAATTAAATAGACAGGATCCCTCCAGACACAGACAGTAGTAAAAAAATGCAGTCTCATTTTGCTGCAAGGGGAGTTGCATTGGATGCAGAGCACATTTCACATGTGAATCTACTGCACCCTTTATTCATTTTTCAGTGACATTTCAGACTTTCACTGGTTATTCCATAGGTGTGACCAACATCTATTAAAAGAATTTGCTTCATTTGTTACTACAGAAAGTAGCCTTGCCACTGGTATGCTTGATCCCCTATAAGCAAACATACCTTGGAAACTCAAAGTATAAGCAAGAGAGCTTTTTAACTGGATAAAGGTACTTAGTGGTATACAGCTTTGTTAAAAGAAAGAACATTTTAAAAGTACTAACTTAGTATGCATAGAAGATTGCCCTCCCAGATCACAGCTGGTTTAAACCAAATCTCGAAATGGTGCAGCTTTGTACAACAGTGCTAAAGTCAATGAACAACCGAATCTAGCCTATCAGGTTCCAGCTTCTGACAGAAAAGTGATGTTACATAAGGACAAGAACTCTTAATGGGTGTCCTGCCTCCATCCAAAGCAAAGAAATTAGATGTACACTGTTACAAGTATTACAAGGTCTCACGGCTTTAAGTCAGGCTGGCAACATTATGGAAAACAGAGGTTTTAGTTTAACGGTGGCTATTTTAAACCAAATGTTTACTGCATGCGACAAGTGCCTAGAATAACCTATGGAAACTGAATATATGCATGCATTCATTCAAGATTAGGAGAGAACCTTACTATGCTCAGCCCCGTCTGCTCCTCAAGAGGAAGTGAACCAAGGATTCTATAAAACGTAACTGGTTAACTGCAATTACTACTGTTTGTTTATGTTCTCTCAGTTCAACCTTTGGCTCAGGTATACAGAGGAAACTACAGAATAGTAAATTAATACTTCATACCCAAAGTTCTTTGCAGATTGTCTGAATAAAAATCATATCCCTGTGGCACTGAAACAACCACCTCTGTGGCAGAAACAGAAGGCAGTACACTAACTACAATGAAAGACTTTAAAGCAAAAGCTATATTATGAGAGAATACATGGGTTTTCCAGTTTACCAGAGCACCCCTTGGAATAACCAAAAACAAGGGCCACAAGCAGATGGAGAGTAGGTTTATGTTGGACATCAGAAAGAACTTCTTCACAGTTAGGGCTGCCAGAATCTGGAATGGGCTTCCAAGGGAGGTGGTGCTCTCCCCTTCAAAAGGAGACTGGACAAGCACCTGGCTGGGATCACATGACCCCAGCACTTTTTCCTGCCACAGGCAAGGGGTCGTACTCAATGATCCTTTGAGGTCCGTTCTGACCCTAGCATCTATGAATCTATGGTTTAAGAGGCAGAATCTGGTAACAGCAGCTTAAGCTAGAATTTCAAACTAGGCTACAGAAAGTAGCCCAGTTTTGCACCCACCCTTGAAGGTTTTCGCTTTTATTTAGTAGCAGGTGCTTCCCTCAGGACCAAGCTGTGAACACAACCCACACTGAAAATCCTTTGATGCTCCAGCTGACTAGCACATCTGATCTGTAGCTGAAAATTAAAACCCATGCAGAACCCATTCCACAGAGCAGCCAAGGAGCCACCGAATTGAGTAGAACCAAGAGGAAGAATTTAGCAGCATGCCGGGCGAGCCACTACAGTCATTCAATAATGTCTGCCCAGAACATAGTTGAAGTTTCCAGTTGCAGGTCCAGAACTGGTTTATCAATAAACCAAGGATTCAAAAGTACGTCACCAGCTTGTCTGGCAGGCAATGATTACAATTCACTTGGGACAGCCAAAATGAAGTGCAACTGTTCCAAGATGAGCAGCTGGGCACCTGATACATGGAAATACCAACGTTTTTGCACGAAGTTCCCCAATAGCTTCTTTCAAGAATTTGTAGCAACAAGTACTCAGGACCTCAACTGCACAGCTCATCTGAAAAAGCACTTCTTGGTAGTGTTTCCAGGAGTCTTGACTGATATCTGAAGGCTGAGTTAGGAAGTAATTACCAAGACACCTAATTTCATTTTAAAGGATTCATACAATTACTAACCCAACTTCAACTGCCAAGCTTAAAAAATGGGTCCAATCGCAGTCCGGCTAATGAGCCAACAAGAACAGTGATTCAATTCCCACAAATTCATGATGCTCAAAAGCTTGCTTAATAACTATTCTCCAACCATTTGGGTTGGTCTAATAAAAGATATCAAATTCACCCAAGGAACCTTGTCTGCCTGATGCTCACTAATACACTTAAGTATCTAGCATGTTTATTAATATATTCCATTTCCCTTGAAAAGACGACCCTAGTTCTGAAGTTTTCCAGAACATTCCATCAAGTTCTACTAGAAACCTATGGATGTTTGCAGACAACTGTGTAGCAGAAACAAAATTAGCTTAAAAAAAACAAAAACAAAAAACAAAACAAAACAAAAAAACAAACTGTCTGGATCCCTTCCTCCCCACCCATGGTTACATGCAACAACCTAACAAGTCCTATACAAGGACTTAGAATCCACACCCAACCTTACCTCTTCTTAGACTAGAACCACTAGAAATTGACTGAAACCTTGCTATTTAAAAAAGAGCCTTTCCATTTCAAAGAACTTTCTCTTCAAGAAATAACCAGGTTTACATCCTATCAAAAAGGTAGGATATTTGAAAGCAAATGCTCATCACATTGCAAGACACACTAGTTGATATTTTTCTTATTTCCCTGCAAAACCTGTTTGGACTGTATGCATTGATACTGCAAACCCAAATAATCTGGGTAATGCCAGTGCTTTAGAAAATACATATTTCAATTAACACAGTTTTGACACTGAAGGAACTATCAGGTGTACATCAGACAAGATCTTTAATACCATGGAATCAGAACTTCAGCTTAGTCTTTCAGAGTCAACTCCTCGCCCAAACATAAAATGTTGATCACTTCAGAGTTCCTAAGAGAAATGCTAATTACAACACTAATTATCATTACAGCTCTATAAACACAGGCAGTAACTGTCATGTAGCATGGCATAGTAGAATAAGTTCAAAACTAAAGGCAAGAAATCAAGCATTATAATACTACTTTTGCTTTTGACTCACTGAGTGATCTTGAATCAGTCTCCTTTTTCCTTTATTGTAAAATTAAAAAGTGATACTTCAGTAAAGTACAGCATCCCTGACAAGTAGCTACCAAGTTTTGTTAATTCTAGATCTTATCCCTCAGTCCCTCAAAGGAGAATTGAAACCTAAACAGCAGGTGGCCACGCTTTGAAAGTGACTCATCATGCAGGTGCTCTTAATTATTATAGTCCATAAGCCAGTGGCTTTCAACCTTTTTTTCATTTGTGGACCCCTAAAAAATTGGGAGGTGTGAACTGCTTTGAACTGCACGTATGGGAATTCACACACTTTTGACTGACCACAGTAGTCTTTTGCAGACTCCTTAGACATAGGCTGCAAACTCCCAGGGATCCACAGACCACAGGTTGAAAACCACTGCCTTAAGTCATAAAAAGATAAACCTTCCTACCCAGGAGAGCACACAAACACCATCAGACTCTCCTTATGCCTGAAGAAGAGTGTTTATGTTAGAAGGTTAGCAAAGAACAATTTTTCCAACTATTTAATCTGTCAAAAAAGATATCACATCTACCCAAAGAACCACATCAATCTTTTTACAAGGCACTGGTTCAAGAAAAGCAATGATTACAAGATGCACTGCTTAATGTCTCAGGATTTTAAGAATATTTATTACTTCATAAGTGTCATGTACACATTTGCAACCAGTATGCTGAGATATTTTTTGTCCAATTTAGTATTTTCAAATCTCATATGCAAGAAAGGTTTGTTTACTTAAACATTCAAACCTTCTCTCTTATTACCTTGCAAAGTATCACTTAAAATTCACTTGGTTCTTGGCTGAAGAACCAAGACCTCAATCCTGCAACAGAATCCATATATAGTCTTAAAACACAGAATTAGGATTTCCCATTACAGATCCTACTGTCAGATCAAGGTGAGTCTGCAAAATGCCCTGCAAGATCCCTGACAATGCTCCCAATAAGAAGATAATTAGGACAGAATTTTAAAGTAGAAATCCCTAATCAAATCCAGCTGCTGTTGAAACAACGTTGATTCAGTAGGCAGCTTTCTTCTCTCGATCTTTGCCATCATTAGACTCTCAAACTGTTCATATGCTGTTCTGCCAGGCACACCTTGTTCCAGGTGAGACAAATAAATCTTGAGCCTTTGCCGTGAAGACCTCAAAGCCATTTTCCCTTGTTAGGCCAACTTAGAGGAGGAGGAAAAAGATAATACTTCTAATGGAAGCATCGGCACACTTAATATGCTAGTCACAACTTCATGTAGAAAGTCTTGTGCAGATAAATGCGTTATGCCTACCTACATTCTTCTTGTGATTTCAAGCAGCAGCATACGTATTACATGTTCAAAATTGCTCTCTGGTAGCTGCCACCCCAGACAGCCATCATTTCGGTGAATTGAGAAATTCATATCTAGATCTCTATATGTAGAGCAATAAAGCACTTAGGAACCTTCATGATGAAAAAGATATATAAAATGTGCAGACACAAGTTTCCACCTTAAACAAGAGTCATCTCTATTAGTACAGAGCACTTGAGGAATCAGTCCTAAAAGCACAACATCAGGGGAGGAAAACAAGCTCCTCCTTGTCAACCTTAACAAATGATGAAAATCACTAGTTTAAAAGTACCTTTCAGATCTTCCTTCGTTTGACATTTCTCCATTCAACAGTGGAAAAGGCAGGGCTCAACCAACCCAAAATTAACCTAATAAGTGTTTTCTATCACTGCAACGTACAACTGGACCCAAATTATCATAATTTTGTCCAAGCGACGGCAAACGCAGCACAGATCAACACTCAATGTGCCAGCAGCAATATCTTTTATGAGACCGACCAGACGGTCGGAAAAAAATAAATAAATAAATAAATGCTTTATTTGCAAGCTTTGGGGGCACATGCGCCCTTCCTTCCTCAGGCACAGGAGGATGTCAAGACGATAACATTTCTCCCAGGTAGAAACGCTTGTACTTTGAGACCAAGCTGGGTCTGAAATCCCCTGCAGCCGGGAAACAAAACAAGCCCCAGGAGCAGACGGCCCCATGGCCGCTACTCACCCAGCCGCCCAGGGCCGCCCCTGCCGCCACCCCCCCCCCCCCCCCGGGCCCCCCCCTCCCGCCACAGCCTCGGGCCCCCTCGGCCCCGGGGAGCGGGTTTCCCACCCTCCTCCTCGCCTCAGCGCCGCCGGGGGCACAACAACGAGCTTGTTCTAGAAACCGGCCCCCCGCCCTCGCCCGGCCCCGGCCCGAGGGAGGGGGCGCCCAGGACCCGCCCGCACAGCGCTCACCGCGGCGGCGAGAAAGCGGCTGCAACCCAGGTGTCGGGGCTGGTGCTGGGGCTGGTGCGGGGCCGCTGCAGTGTCCCCAGCCGTGCGCGTCGCTGCCCGCCCCACACTGCCCC
>NW_005842562.1:72651-107435 GCF_000455745.1 Alligator sinensis | reverse complement strand
CAGCCCTGGCCCTTTTTCCATCTGCGTCCTCGGACCAACACCCGCTCGTGCCCCGCCCCGCCCCGCCCCTTTCTGCTTCCCCCCACGCCACACGTGTATCGCCACCTGCACCCGAAGCCGATTCGGTACCAAATTCCCAAATGTCGACTTGCCAATTCAATGGGCAAATAATAATAGACAGCCCTTCCGAGCCCCGACTGTCAGGTCTAGGTGCCCAGTTAAAATGCCAAATCATCATAGAAAGTCAGGGCTGGGAAGGGACTCCGGGTCTAGACTAGAGGCTCCCAAGCTTTTTCTTTGGTGCGTCCCCCGTTCCAGATTGACCAGCTCCCTACCAGCATACGTGTTATACTTCACCCCCTGAAATGCCAATGATTATAGTGAACATTAAATCCACCATTACGCAGTTTCTCCTGCACACTCACCAGAGATGTCCTGCCGATCGCCAGGGGTACGTGTACCCCTTTGGGAACCTCTGGTCTAGTCCACCCCCTGCTCAAAGCAGGACCATCCCCAACTGTTTCATCCTAGCCAGGGGCTTTAGTCTACCCCAGTCTTAAAAACCTCAGTCAGTAATACTTGATCATACTCATTTCTCATCAGGTGAACTCTGCAATACATAGTTGGAAATACCCATGTCTTTAGCAGGCAATCACAGAGATGTCCCCAAGAGCTTTTCCCTGGTCAGGGTATCACCAATCACGGTCTCTTCCCTGCCAGGTAAGAAGGGTTTCTGAAACAAAAATTTGAGGCGAAAAGGCTTGTCATACTGGGCAAGATGGACCTATGGTCTGACCCAGTCAATGGCAATTCCTACGTTCTTATAAAGCAATGGACACTGAAAAGGAGCATTGTACATCCTGGAGCAAGATGCTGCTAAGGGTAGGTCTGCACAGAGGAACCCTGCCACCTGTCCAGCTGTGGCCATGAATTAAGATGGAAGATGGATAGTTTTAGTTTTTACCAGCAGTTTTTAGTAATTTGACCATGTGCTGCAAGGTCGGTACAATGCAAACAACCTAGGCTGAAAGTCTGCCTAGCTGCAAAAAAGGAGCCACCAAGAACTGAGAATTGAGTAGATGCTGCAACCCTACAACGGAAAACAACATTACTTCAGTTATCCAAATAATGCTCAACACTTCAGTTCAGCAGAAGTTCTAGGTATCAGACAGCTTCCTTCTAGCTGCTTTCAGGTTGTGTTAGCGGGTGCTCAGCACCCCAGAGGATCAGCCATCCGTCTTCCATCTTTCCTTAATTCATGTCACCACTTGTCAACAACTCCCCCTCCTGGTCCTGGGTACCTTATTTAACTGTAAAAGGAGAAAGACAATAAAAACTCTGCTCCCCCACTTCTTATTCAGGCAGAGAAGCCAATTTAAGTTTGCGGGTATTTTGCCTGAATAAGGAATTCTGGAAAAGGCCTTTTATGTTTTCAAATCTATATATCTTTTGCTCCTACAATGCTCCTGTCCAGTTCTAAGCAGTGTTGGCATGCCTATGCTGTAGTAATGCTCCATGCTGAGGAGGGAAGCACACTGCTTTCTAAAGTGCTGATTTATTGCAGTAGCAGAGAAGCCTCCCTTCAGCTGCAGTCACGCACATTCAAACCACAGTGGAAAATCACAGATTGCAGGGAGGCCATAGAAGCAACAACTTCCAGTGTCCCAAATAATGGAATATTTTTCCTTTCCGATTGCCAGAAATAGGTCAAAAATCAATATCTGCCTCCTTCACTAATGGAAAAGCAATCTCTGGAGACAGCTGCTTGTTATTTAAACTGCTCTCCCTATCTCAAATTTGCAGTTGTGTGTAGATGCCAGAGCCAACAGCTACCAGCATAATTTACAGTTTGTCTACTCCCCTGCTCAGGAAAATGACTCCCATGGAGCCTCATTTAAATCCCTCCTCCCAATTCACTTCTCCCACCATACCCAACCAAGCCATACATTCAGCGTATTCTACCTTTAGTTTTAGATGAATGCAAGAAACAGAAATCCTAGGGGACAGCCCTTGAGTCAGATGCCAATGCACAGGCTGGCCAGAGGTTTTACAGCAAAAAAGATTACTTGTTCCTCTTGTTGCCTCCTTTTTCGCCCCCCCCATATCAGAAGAGCACCAGATGCACACTGTAACATGACACAATAGTGATAACATTATACAATACATACTGTCATGGCACAAGGTAACCTGCATCTCTAACCCCTCCTCTTAGTTTCTCTTTGAACTCACCCCATCCTGATTATGGTCTGAGGCCTAAAACCTCACAGAGAGGTAATTCTACTATTCCCCCTTGTCACTGGGTTCTTTACTACACTCTGTGCCAACTGTTAGCACTTGGTAAGTCTGAGGACACTGCCTGCTATCTTCCTATCAGGAGCTATGACCAGACTATGACTAGTAAATGAAAAAGAGCAGTAGCAGTAGCAGCCAAGTAAGTGAAGGGAAAGGGGCTTTAAGTACAAACCAAAGAGCTTATTCAGGGGTGGGCAAAATGCAGCCCGGGGGCCAGATGTGGTCCACCAGACGATTCTATCTGGCCAGCAGGGCCCCTAAAAAATTTAGAAAATTAATATTAATCTGCCCTGGGCTGCCTGTCATCTGGCCCTCAATGACTTGCCAAAACTCAGTAAGCAGCCCTCTGCCCAAAATAATTACCCACCCTTGGCTTATATGGTCCTGAGGCTACTGGTACACCCCCACTTCTGTGAACTGAGGCCCAATCTGCTTCCCTACAGCCCTTATCTCTTGTCCATAGTAGCTGAGGTTTTCTATCTACTCTGAATTTCTTCATTTGGTTACAAGACTGGGAAGTTTCTCAGGTAGATCCAGACAAGCACATGCTTTGGGTAGGGTCTCAAGTGAACTTCAGAAGGAAATGGTACCTGCCCTTTCCATTTAAGTAGCAGTTCATGAGACAATCTGAAGCTGTTACCCCCTTTCCTGAAGATGCGACTCCCAGTGATTATATAAGAAAATATAGTAGCAAGCAAAGAAGTGGACATATAGTCAATAAATTACAGCAGTCTCCTATATCTTTTATAGATGCTTCATAGTACCAGAAAATGCAGTGTGTCTGTACTATGTAATAATAAATAAAGCAGTGTCCCCAACTGAGGACTTCAGTACTGTTGAACTGGTAAAGGAGTGACATTTGCATCATGCTGGGGTTTCTTTAAAGGTACCGACCAGCCTGCACCTTAGTTTCTATGCAAAGTAGACCAAAGAAGTGATGTTTACCTTTTCAATGGATAGGAAATCAGTATGATCATTTCATACAGTTCCCACCTCACACTTCTTTTACCCATCTTGTAAGACTCTAGAGCAGTGTTTCTCAACCTGTTTGGACTCAAGGCACCCCACCATAACATTTGTGAATTGAGTAGCACTCCATTTAAAAAACTAATTTACAGATTACCAGGGATCTGGGTTTTCCATTTCCCATGAAAAGCTGTGGCAAAATGCAGACTTTCTCCTTTAAAGGAGAAAATCCAGGAAACCTTGGGTCTCCCTTTGTAGACTAACAGAGTTCCAGCCTGCAAGGAGCAGCATATCAGCACTGCTCAGCATCACAAAGCAATAGGGGGACAGCCACAGCTGGACCCATGTTCTAGTGAGTGAAGGGGGAAGCTCCCATTTTCCATGATAAAAAACCAAAATGAAATGCCAAAAATATAGAATTGTTCATAATTCATTTTATTATAATGATTGACGCACTGGTAGACATCCAAATTGCTTTAAAATTGTAAATATATCAATAAAACATTGTGTTCAACTAAGAGAGAGCACGAGAGTGTGCTTTTATTTTAAATAATGGAAAAATATGAATTTGGGGATTTTAAAATCAGATAATTTGGGATTTTTATTAAACAGAGAAAACCAGAATCCCTGCAGATTACAG
This sequence comes from Alligator sinensis, assembly GCF_000455745.1. NCBI lineage: Eukaryota > Metazoa > Chordata > Crocodylia > Alligatoridae > Alligator > Alligator sinensis. The sequence goes on along the minus strand of NW_005842562.1, from coordinate 103,537 downwards.
TGCATACTTCCTTGCAGAGGGGTCTGGCAGTGGGGATGGGGGATTGTCCAGGCAAGGACAAGCTTGAGCCTGTGTTTATCTGCTTGTCTCCTAGCACCTCATTTATTTCCTCACACCATCCTTTAATAGTTCTGGTGGCACACCTGAATGCCCCGATATCCTGGTTGAGAATCACGTCTCTCAAGTTACTTTTTAGATCTGTTTATCAAGAATAAAAACCAGAATGGTACCTTGTGTCCAAGGGACCTGGGCGGTTTGCCTGGCCAGACTGCCATCTTTCTTTCCAGGTCTCTCCAGGCCCTCCACCCTCTGGGGCCAGTCTCTTAGACATTTGTGGATGCGATGTGGTTCCATGCTGTGGTTGCTCCTGGCCTTCTAGGCAGCAATTCTGAAGGTGGTCTCTGGTATGCCAGACTAACAGGTTTTCCACAATAACTCTGACAGCTTTTCCACAGGACTTAAATGAAAAGGAGCCAACCCTGCACACTTTACTGTAAATTTGCAGAGAAGATTCTCCTTGCAGGTAATACTTCTGAATGATCTGGCCCAGGACTTTAGATATATAAGGCTCAGAGGTGGGTAAAAACCACTGATAAATGTATAACACAACAAGCATCTAGGCCAGTGATTCTCAGCCAGGATGATGCAAGATCCTTCTAAGTGTGGTACAGGGTGCACACCTAACAGTACTAATATCATGTAGCAAACACCTACATCTATATGATTTGCAATAGAAACCCAGAGATTTAAAATAAAAATCATCAAAAACATTCTGACCTACTGTGGACCAGGCGCTTTAAACGGTAATTGTAACTTAATGAAGCGTTCTGTGTATTATTGCCAAACTTTTTCTAAATAGGTTTATATTGTAGTATGAATGTAGATGGAAAGTTCTTACTCTGCACTTCTGGATCTGAGTTGCATCCGCCTCCGCACATTTGTCCATCACACCTTGATGGAAAAGGAAAGGGAAGCTGGTTGTTGGCAACAAGATAACAAGGACTGCAAACTCTTCCCACAGATGGATCCTCTTCACAGGGCTCCAACCTCCCCTACACCCTGTCCTTGCCACCCCATATGGTGAAACTAGGATCTTCCACATCCTGGCCCGTGAGTAACACTTAGAGCCAGTGCTGGCTGTCTGGCTGCATGCCTTTCTGGGCTTCCCACCTTTTCCTCAATCACTATTTCAGTTTATTATTCGAGTACGACTCTCCTGGTTGATGCCTTAGCATTTCCGAGAGCCGACAGAGAAAGTTTCTTCTGGACTTCCCAAGTCAGATCCCAAAAACTTACCCTGAGTATGGGGCTGAAACCCAGGTCTAAGAATCAACACCCCTTATTTCAGCCATCTTCCATCAGCTGGCTGGAATCTCAGTCCCAATGTCTCTTCAGCCTGACATATTTCTCTGACAGGCCTCAGTCATCAAGCCTCATAGCTCAGTGGTCCCAACTCCCCACTGCAAAGCCTCTCTGTGTGCCTCTGCAGAAGCCTGCACCACTCCTGCCTAGGAGACAGTGCTCTCAAGTCCCTCTCTGGGGAAGAATGGGCCTCTGCCCTCCTATTTTTAAACTGGTTGGCTCTGGTGAGTTTCAAGCACCTGTGGCTCCTTTCTCCTTTGACTTCTTGCAGCTGAAGGATAATCAGAGCCTGGAGCTCTAATCACTTCTGGGTTCACCCTGACCACCTATCAGGGCAGGGGCCGCAGACGTGAGCCACTCTGGGCTGGCTGGGGGCTCAACCAGCTCCAGGGAACTTGCTTGCCCCCCAAGAAAGGGCCTCACTCCCCATTGCATAAGTCTCCCAGTGTGGGGGATGGGACGGGACTTTAGCACATTTCCGTGCCCTGGGAAGTAGTGACCTTGGTTATCGCCAGGATCCTGAGCATAACAGGGGCTGAGAAATAGCTCCCGGTTTCATGTAGTTAAAATTGTGCCAAGAGTTCAATTGCTCAGCTTTACCTGGTCCCAGATGAATTCCAGCTTTCCATAGGAAGTAGTTACACCTAGAAAATGTAGTGATTTATGAAAGATTTTTTTCCCTAGAAATTTAAAACAATGTCTCATGACCCTTTTGCATGTCTGGGAAGCTTTTTTTGTGAAGGTTAATTTAATGCAGAAAACATGTTCAGTTTTCCTGTCATCAAGTTGGAGCCTGTCTCTAGGTCTTGTGTTATCTCACTGCATGTGCATACACGCACATCTGGTGCTTATTTGACCTGAAAAAGACAATTAAAAAAATGAAAATAGTAGGTGGGAAAGGGCAGAGCAGTTAAATTAGACTGATTAGGTGATGCTGCCAGACTTTCATCTAGTCTGTTAGCTGATAGATCACTTTGGCTTTAACCTTGAAAAATATTGACTTTGTGCCTGCAGTAAAAGACATAGGAAAAGCAGTAAACAGCGCAATGAGATTAAGCATAAAATCTAAAATAGTAGATCAAACTGAGCAATCAAAGTGAAACCCACCAGCCTTTGGGGGATAGTTACCCCAGTATCTCTTTTCAACCTGTTAAAACAACTGTCTCTGCAAAATCCTTTTCAAAATTAAAGTGAAACTTTGAATTTTCTAGTTGTTCTGTTGTGTTACCTCTCAGCTCCGTGTTCTTGGGGAACCCTGGCACAGGACGCAGCCTGTCTGACTCACAAAGAATTCCCCCCTGCAACAAGAACTGATTACGAAAGACAACGAAGATGCAGTGGGAGACGCACCTAAAGCCCTCCAGATAAGGGAGCAACTGCCCTAGGTCTCATTTGCATCCAAGATGGAACCAGATGACAATTCATTTACATGGGAGATGGAGAACAGAAAGTCCAAAGCAAAGTCTGCAGTGAATTCTGGGATCAGAGAAGCAGGGGAGCACTACACGATGGGGAATCCATGCTCCAAATGCTAGTCAACCTACATTTACACATACCCAGCTCAGCATTTATCAGACCAATTCTAATCTGGATTTACAAAGGACTTTCCACCCCCCACACACCTCATCTACCCAGAACTAAGCAGAAGTTAAGTTTAATAGGCATCTCGGGCTGTACATTCCCTGGTCCCACTGTGGGAGGCCTATTTAAACTTGATCAACTAAAACTCAGTTGCCGGGTTAGGGAATGCTGAGGCAAGAGACCGAGTCAGAGTGGGCATGGGCAACATTTGAACAATGGTTAAGGGTTCATCACAGCATCCAGCCCATTGGAGCCCTGACCACAAATGCAGTCATACTTTTCCCAGGATGACTGGTGGAAGTCCTCCCCACAAAAGTTTATGAACACTCCAATAATTCCCTTAAGTCTGTTAAAAGACTATAGTAAGATCTGGAAAAGTCATGCTAAGCTGAGGCTTATTCACAACAGGTAAAAATACAAACCCCTGACGCTGCAAGCTATCTATTGTTTCTGACGAAACAATGAGGTATCCCATCCCGTATATCTGCTATCCGTAAGAATTTCAAGCTGGCTCCTAAGTGTCTGGTTACTCCTTAAAAACTTATGTTTTTCCTGGTTGTTAATCATTTTCTTGAGATGTTCCAAACCAGATAACCCCTTGTCAATAGAAAAGACAATTATTTACACTATTAAAAGAATGCTTTGAAGAAGCTGAACTGAGGGTATAAAAATCTGTAAAAAAGCAGCAAGTTGTGCTTTAAGAGGAGGAATCCGACACCATCCGCTGTTATTCCTGAGAAGCTGGAAGAAACAGATTGTCTCCCTTCAAGGATTGCGCTAAGAACTTTACCTGTCAGCACTGGAACCCGAGTGCCTTGGACTGGTGAGACGCCAGCTCTCGCTCCCTCTCTTTTCTCTTTTCTCTCTAGGCATAGATTTCTGAACCTGAACTGTATTAGTTAAGCTTGAGCTAAGTTTCCCCAAATACTTAGTGAAACCAGGTTAGTATTGTAATCGTTTGTGTTTGTTTTCCTTTGCATATCTATTACTACTAGTACCATTAGATATTTCATATGCTTAGCAATAAATAGCTTTTATAGTCAAACTGGTAGTAACTGGGTGTGTGTTTTCTTCTCTACTTCCCCTTCTTCACTTGCTCTGCAGCAACGCTTCTTTTACCTAAGCTAAATATCACTGTGAAGCCCAGAAATACTGTGGGGTCTGATCATCAAGAGGCTACCCCTACTAGGACAGTTAGGACAACAGATTGGGACATGCTGAGTTTAAGACACATAAGGAGATCAGCTGGTACAGGCTGATTGACCCAATTTGGCTCAGATGTGCCCTAATGAACTGAATGCTGGCCCATGAAGGTGTCAGTTGGACACCCAACTTGATTCAGAGGGATTCTGTTCACTTGTGTGCTCATGTCTGACTGCAGTTTATTGTTGCTCTGATGAACTGATTCTTGGATTATGAGGGTGTCAGCCTGTCCATGCTGATCAACCCAGCTGTGTCAGGCGTGTCACGTTAATCTGTGTGGTTTTGTGTATGACTGATTTGGTGACTGGAGGAACCCAGCCCCATTGAAACTGTGTCCTGCAAGGTAGCTCCATTGGGGGTGAGGACTTGCAGAAGGGAGATATACAGCTCCCTATAGAAACATAAGTAACACAAGCAGCACATTGATAGAATTACAAAGACCCTAGAAACGTATCCCTAATAAACGAGCACACCACAAAGTGATGGGCAAATCTGGTTAACAGTTGTCAGCCTTCAAAATCCTCTAAGCATCTTGTACCTGGCAGGTTTATGGTGCAGTTCTCTAAATGAATGGCCTCTATGGTACCCGTGGTGTTTCTAGACATTTTTTTAATAAGCCTCCTGATACAAGGATCTTTCTTATTCTTTCTTAAACTTTTATCCCATTTAAATATTAAAGAAAGGAACAGTGCCAATAGCAAACATTTTTTTAAAATTCTTTACAGCCCAATCAGAACTGAAAAAATAATGAAATGGATGTCCATAAATCCAAGTCTAGGAAGCAGTTCAAATAATCAGGAGATGTATAAAGTAAAGTAACAAGCAGACTGAAAAATGGCCAAAGGAAATTACAAGCTAAAGGGGTAAAAAATACCTGCTAAACATCATTCAGGGAAAGCTTTGATGGCACCAAACATAGCATAAGGCATGTTGCATTTAGGATGTGTTAGCTGCACTTAAAACTTGAGCATCCATGCATTTGAGCAGTAAAACACATACTAAGTGCAGTTGTATCATAGCAAAGTTACAACTTTTCAGGGGAGTAGTATCTTCAGATTGTGCTAAGTAATGCTTGTTGAACTGTTTTTGGACTGCTCAATGGACATAATGCGAGTTCAAGACTCTTGTGTGGTGCTGGGACCAGCAAATCGGCTGATTGTCAGTCCCAGCCCCAGCACTGCACTGGAACCAATTCAAGACTGCCAGTGGTAGAGACCCGCCTCACTCCACAGATCCAGCAGCCCAGGTGCACCTCCAGCAACAGGAACACACCCTCTCCCAGGTTCAGCTCTCCACGCCTCTCCTCTGCCTACTGCCGGTGGCAGAGACCCAGCTTGCCCCAGCCTCCCAGGGGCAGAGACTCCTGAGCTGGGTAGTGCTGGAGTGGACACACAGCATGGAAGGCACGGGGGACTCTGGGCATGTGGGTTGCATGTCCTCACGGTCAGACACAGGAGCTACAACACCCAGTGCCTAAGTCAGTGTCTGGGGGTAGAGGCACAGCAAGCTCCAGCCCTGTCTAGAGCAGGTTGAGATCATTATTAAGCATTACCAGGCAACTGCTCAGAACACATTCTAGCTTTTAATATGGTGCAGTAAGACTTACTACAATCTCAGATAAAACACATGCTAAGTGTCCCATGTGACAAGGCCCATGAAATTGTTAAAAGCCCTTAAGTATCCTAAATATACCAAGTCAGGGATCAGCAACCTTTTAGCTAATGGCAGTCCAAATTAATGCACCTCAGTTTCCCTCCCACCACTGAATGCTGCCATCAGCTGCCACCAATTCCCTCACCACCAAATTGCTATTGCCAGCCCTGCTATGCGGACCAGATTCTGCCTGTGGACCATAGCTGCTGACTCCTGAAAATGATCACACTGTGCTTAGCAGCCATTGCAAAGGCAAACAAAAGTGCCACCAGTAAAATTCAGCGAATTGGGTCTCAATCCTTTGAACAGTGCCCTCTCTGCCTTTGCGTGGAGTCCCAGGAAGTTCTGCATGGATATGGGAATCCACCCAGAACAGAATCAATTCTGTTACAAGTTCTTTTCAGAGAGGGTCAACGTGAAATAGATGGTAAAGAAGAGAAGCTGTAACCTTGGAGCAAAAAAAGAATTAACCAAGCACTTTAAAGAATTATGCAAATGAAAAAGGAATGGTTATATGACTTTCTGAAAGCATGCAGCTTTCTAATCTTATTGGCTTATTCTGTCTCATTCAATTATATCCAACCCAGTGCCTAATTCTATAGTTACATATTACCGCAATTATCTTATTATTTTAAACAGTAAGGGCATGTCCAGGTGAGCACGCACATTGGGTCTGCACTGCTGCAGACCCATCGCTGTGCTGCAAACCACCCCCACAAACCACACGTGCTGCACTTCCAAGCATTCACTGCGCTAATTTGCAGCATGGTGGGCGGTGGGGTTTTGACACCAGGAGATCACCCAAAACTGGAGCCTGGACAGCTAGAGCCATGCTCCAACTGCCAGCCAGGCTCTGTGCACCTGGATCACCCAGAAGGCCCCCAGGACCCCAGGTAAGGCTGCTGGGGCCAGCCCAGGTGCTGACCTCAGCCTCCCCTAACCCACCCGGGGCAACTTGCCATGTGCCAGAGCATGTGAGCACAGGCATTCCCAGGGGGCAAGTAGCAGAGACACAACTATATGCTGCTGCTATTTGTTCCTGGGGAAAACACACACGTGCACTCATCTGGACACACCCTAAGAGTATATATGGAAGCAAGATTATGCATGGAAGCATTTATTTGCAATACCTCCATTACTGATTAAGTCCATTAAGGAATGAAACAGCCATAGGAAGCAGCTACCCAAGCTCATAACAAAAAGTAATTATTAATTGTTAAAGGAAGAGGATAGAAGTGATAGACCACAATGGTAAGTCTTATGTTTAAGCCAGAGTTAAGGGGAACCAGAGTTTCATCCTGGCGCTGTCAGATTTCTGATGCATTCAACTCACTGAAATTGCAATGTTTCAGAATCTGCAGCTATAAAATGGATGCAATTGTTACTCACTGCTAGTTGATATTGTTTGATGTTGAGCTTTAAGGACTAATTTCTCTAAGAAATTTTCACAAAGTCACGTAGCAGAGGTTTCTCTTTGCACAATCAGCCAGCCTTTTGTTGGCTGCATTTGGAAATGGTTCTACCACTTAACCAGCAGAGGTCACTGCGTTCAACACATCTGCCTCAGAGGCTCAAGGAATCTGAGAAGGCCTCGGAGGCAGCAGAGACCCTATACATTCTTCCAGTCCTGTCCAAGCCCGTAGGTGAACTTGAACTCGCCTGTTTAAGTTCTACATCTATGAATAGAATACTTCATATAGCATTTCTGTAACAAAGGAATGGTGTACAGTGCCTCTGCTGTCAAAACCAGAAAATAAAAATCTACCTGAAAATATTTTTTAAAGCTATTAAATGTCCTTCCAATTACAGCTTCCTTACAACAGTGTTTGAGACTAGGAGTGAATAGTCTTAGATTACAATGTAAAAGGGTTATAGTTTCAGCACACAAACTGCTTAATCATGCTGATCAGCAATGTTACAGACATGTACAAGGTATCCATGCATCTCTAGTCTTTACATTTTGAACACATGGGACAAGGAGAATCCTGTTACAGATCCCTGTTCAGTGCCTAGCACAAGAATGCCTGGGTCCACACGTGGGCTCTTCTTATGGCCGAGACAGTATGTAATAATAGAATCAAATGTTCTTTCCTTCTTTCAGTACCCCATCCTGTCTTAACTACTGACAGCTGTGACTGAAATTAGCTTTGCTTTATGAGCTTCATCTTTAAAATCATCCTCCAAAAATTGCCATCTTTCCCTAAAAGGGCCCATCTCCCTGGAATGTTATATCCAAGCTCCCTTACTCCAGGCTGGATTTTTCTGCAGAGAAACCAGAAAAGGAGTTTTAAAGTTGCAATGTTTCTAGTGTTTTATCATCACTGGCTTTCTGAAGCATATGGTACTTCTGGCTCAGAGCTACCTCATTTACTTGTTCCACAAACCTTCATTTTTATTTTGTTGCCCTTGCTGAGCAGCAGCTTTTGCTTTTCTTGGGAAAGTTACAAAGATAAAGAACCTATGATCTGATGCATCTCTCAGACTAAGAGAGGGAGGGAGCAATTCATAGAATCATAGAAAACTAGGACCAGAAGGGATCCCAGAAGTCAAAGTCCAACCTCCGCCCAAGGCTATTCAAATCATCCTAGACAAGTGTTCGTCTGACCTGTTCTTAAAAACAGTTTGTATGGCATCTGGTGGAGGGGCTTTATTCTGCCGCTTGCCCTGGCACAGAGCAAGTGGTGGCAGCAGCAGTGCTCGGAGTGGGAGACCTTGCTTTGGTGCCCTGGGTGTAGAGGTGGGAATAACCCCACTCCCTGCCCCCCCACCTAAAAGGGCCCTGCTGGCCACAGTCTGGCCCCACCTGCACTCAGCCGCTGGAGCAGCGAGGGGGGAGCAACCATGATGGGACATCAAGCCTGTCAGTTTTCCCAAGCTTGAGCCCCTTCCTGACGGGTTGGGGGGGTGGCAGCAGCGTGGCATGCTGTGCGGCGAGGAAGGCTGTACAGAGCACGGCAGCACTGGCGGGGGCTCTGGTCCTCTCCAAGCCCTGGTGCTACTGCGCACAGCCTGCCACAGCCCTACCCACCCCACAACACAGGGCCCCCCGAGAAGGGGCTCATGCTCCCCGACACTATGACAGGGGCTGCTGCCCCTATCAAAAGCCTTGTTCCCTTGCTGCTACAGCCGCCAGGCGGGGGCGTAGCTAGATGCCAGCCGGCAGGGCCCTGAGGCAGGGGTTACTTCTGCTCCCTCTGGCATCCAGGGTTTTATTCTACTGCTTGCCCCAAGCAGGGAGTGAGCAGCGGCAGTCAAGGTGGGTAGACCTGGCTGCGGTCCCCAGGGGACAGTGGAGAAAATAACCCCTTTCCCTGCCCGCTCTGCCTCAGGAGCCATGGTGGCCCGCTGCTGCATCACTGAGGGGGGAGCACTCAGCAGACCTGACTTGGGTCCCTTTCAGTGGGATGGGGCGGGGTGGGAGGTGGGAATTAAACCCCTCTGTGGCCAGTTCAGCCAAGGCTACTGCCCAGCCTGGCCACCCCCACCCACACATCTTCCCTGCAGCCAAGAGTGCGCTGTAGTACCCCCCGGCTCCTGGCCTGAGCAACTGCAGGCATGGTGTCGGCATTTCCTCAGTCCACAAGGAATATCGGTGCTATTAAAAACAACAAAAAAAACCCAATGAAAGAAAAATAAAATGGTTCAACCTAGGCAGGTTAGACTAACCTGCAAAGATGGAATCAATTCAGGCTGTTTTTCTGCATGTCTGTCCCTAGCCAAAGAAAAGGTTTAAAGTGAAGGTAAACTGGGGCAAGACCTCTCTCAACTTGGTTCTTGAACTCAGGATCTCACTCCTTTTCTCTCATTTTGTGGTTTGCAGACTGGCTTGTTGGCCGTCTCTGCACTTTGGAAATCTTTAGACATAGAAAGGTTCTTTGGTACTTACAAGTAGGCAAGCACATTACCTCTACACGAATCCACTGGTTTAGAGTCCTTGCTGGAGGGTATATTCCTTCTGACTCATGTGCCCACCAGCCTTCTTTTACAAGGTCACAAAGTTGTACCCAAGTGACATGAGTGTTTTCTCTTAGTTCTGTATGCAAAAAGAAAACTTCTAACAAGTGGGGATGGCCAGCACTGACTCACATAATTAGTGATACATTACAACCGATGGCAGCACCAAGTACTGAGTGACAAGTTCTAGGCAAAGTCTTACCTGCCCAGGATCACCTTGCTTTAGAGAGATACTCCCAGATAGAGATTCAATTCAAACAAAGCACCAGCTGTTTGGCCTCCTGAGAAATGCAGAATGGGCTACATAATAGGACTCCATCCAGGACACATCAAAGAACTTATCCATCCCAGTTCCATTATATTCTTGGAGTCCTGGGTCTTATTTACAGTAAGGCTACTCCATGTTCAGTGATATTCTTTTATTTATGGATTCATTTCCCTGCAGAATGCAGGTGTATAATTCATATTTGTTTGCTGAAATGGTAAGTTTCTGAAAGAGCTTCCCATGAACACCACTATTCCTCAAAGGTGTTGAAAAATGAAAATCAGAATTCTAGGAGCACGTGCATTTAAATATAGCCCAACAAGACAACAAGTTCTTCCTTTTAAGTATATTACAGGTCAGTGATAATGCACAGGTTTCATAGGAACTGGCCTTAAAATTTATTCACCTCATAGACATATACATTCAAAGGTTTATCACAAGGAAATTAAGGCATAGAAAAATGAATATTTACATATTTGCAAATCTCATACGATACACAAAGACAGTGTTATGTTTTATTATATTTGATTACATGTTACTTTTGCAGTTTAAGGGATTTGAGATTAATAATATTCATTATAAGGGCCTAAACAAAATGCTACCAAAATGATATATTTGAATTCACTGCTCCCTGCAACACAGCAAGTCTAAGTGTGAGTGAATGGCCTTTTATTGCAAAGTCATATTTTTCTACAGGGGGCAGAATTAATTTGATTAACCTCTGAAGGGGGAAAAAGCTAAATGATATCTGGGCAATCCTCTCTCTTCTAAGGTTGGCTCTCTGCACTCACCATAGAACCACTCTGACTAGTTTTTACAGGCACTTGATTGGCTGAACGTTCACAGTCAGAGAAGAAAATCCAGAGAATACCCATACAGGAAAAGAAAAGCGTTTAGCTCATTAAAATCACAATCCAATGCTTGTAGCACTGTAGGTTTTCCAGGGTAGTGTTAACTTATATTTATAAACACGGCAGAGATAAATATAATTACAGATAAGTCAGTTCAAAAGCATCAAAGCAGCAATCTGAAGCTAGGAATTGTGGCTCCAAACATCTCTCTCAAGGAGAATTCACCAGAGGTAATACTCTGGTAAATTAAAAAAACCCCCATATTTAATTCATTTTTTTATAAATAGAAGACTTACACGTTGTAACCATCTTGTTCAATGTATATAATTTAAATAAGCAAAAGTTAGTGTCAGAGATTAAAGCCGGTGTGCAGAAAGTCAACAAGAAGAAAGACCATTCCCCAGTCTGGAATCAGAAGCCTTGCCATATAAACCTGGATTAGTTCTGTTTCAGGTTCAGAAAGATTAAACTTGTTTCCAAGGTCATAATTACAGAACTTTTACGATTTGTGAAATGCAGGACATTTAATAACATGCACTAGAAAAAGTCAATGATGCTAAAGTGATTCTATTAACACCTTGTCTGTAAGACACTTCTACACAAAAACTTGGCAAGAAGAACTACAAGCACCTTGTATTGATAGGGATTTTTTAAATTCCACATTTTGTTCTTAGCTGACAGAAAATGAATTAATATATAAACCAGTGAGAGACACATGATCTCAAAGTTACTGGATGCCAAACCAAGTCACCAATTTAAAAAAAAAAATGGCAGAGAATAAATTTCAGATTCCCAGAAGGTGCAATGAGAACAATGCATTTTACACATACAGAATCTGAGACCTTGATAATTTAGTCCAAGCGTTTTAATAGAATTTTATAAATTATTCATTAGCGATTCAAATATTAAGCCCATCTTTCTTGTTCCTTCCTTCTGTAGGGGCCTTCTGAGGAGAATCTGGGGTACGCTCCAGAGTTTTCTCCACTTCAGTTCACATGTTCTCTCTCTCTTTTCCCATGCACTCAGGAAGAAAAAAAGGTGGCATCACTTTCCCTGCTGAGAACTAGTTAACAGAACTTTCCTTAGAGTAAAATCAATACTATTCCACAACTGTCCGGAGTGGCTAACACTGAGCATTATAGAGAACTGAGATGAGATCCAAGATAAGCAGTCCCTTGGGGAGGCACTTGTGGTACAGCCTGGGAGTCAGATACAGTGATCAGAGGATGTTTTTTCGCAAAGTCTGACTTAGAAAGGGCCACCTCTGATTTCCTGTGGCCACACAAAATCCAATTTTTGCCAGAAATATTCTAGTTACTTATTTACAAATTAATTATAAATTACTACAAAATCTCAGTCAAGCACCAATATCAACTCAAAGAGTGAATGTCTGAGTCAGACAGGTAGTATTCCTGAGCACAATTAGCTTGTGCTTTACTTTCAGAAGTTCCTCATTCCTATTGGTTTTGTTCACAACACTGCTGTGGCCATGTCCATCCTCCACCTTCACATCCACATGCCTGGGAAAGTAGTAGCAGCAGTTCTACAAAAGGCACGAATCTTGCAAACACTTCTCACAGCATAGCCAAGCTGCCCTTTGGAGAAAGGCCCAACAAAGTCCAGTGATCAGGATTGGAAAATTTTACCAAAGAGAACGTTAGATGAAGTCTGTATGCAATCCGTACTCTGTGGGACAAGTGGTTGAAACAGATTCAGTCTCCATGTGTGCAAAGAACAAACCCAGTCAAGCCCAATAGCGTGGCTATTCTGTTCACTTTATAGGCTAGTAGGAACTACCATTCCTCTAAGAGACCATCTTTCCACAGTGCCTTTTACCTCAGTCAGTGAATTATACAGGTTGTGTCACCTTGGTCCAGAGTAGCCATAAGGACATCCGAGAGTGAGGCTGTCATGGCTGGGTAAGACATGGGTGGAGTAGTACTCAATCAAACTTCCAAGGTTCAGAAACATGGTGTCTGAGTCCAGGTAAAACTTTGTATCCTGTTAAAGGGCAGAAAACATTTCTGTAATCTCTGACACCTAGAAATGCTACTATTTCCAAGGGCAAAACACCCACCCATCTTTGGAACTATGAAGTACTTTCAAACAAACCACAACTTAGTAAATTCTTATATGCAACAAGCTAGTCATATACATGAATGCCCAACCCCAACTAAACTCAGAGATCCAAAAACCCACTGGCCTCAGTTTTACTGATTTTCAGATTTGGATCAGAATATTACAGGTGGTTCCTCATCTCCGTAATTCCTTAGCTGGAAAGTCCAGATCAAAAGTATTCAGGCTCTGAATCCAGATTTAGGTTTTTTTAAAGTTCAAGTACATTTCCAGGGTGAGGGAACTGGGGTTTAGACCATCTAATTATATATCTAGGAATAAACACCAGAGAGGATCTTTCTATATATATAGCATTGATACCAACCTTTTCAAAGATTCTGTAGTTCCTTACTTTCTCTGTAGACTCATCCCATACAACCAATACCTTTAGAAAGAATGATATATGTTATATTTAATATATTCAGCAAAGAAAACATTATCTTACTGTTCCATTTATTAGTAAGTTGGAGAAAATCAGTTATATTTCCTCAACTGGCCGAGTATCTTAGATCCTCAGAGTTCTGCAAGCTGGTTAGAACAGCTGCTGCTTATATATTTACTTTGCTAAAACCTTTAGCCATCTTCCACTTTGATAGCAATAATTCATCAATTGAAACTTCATTAACCTAAAGATTCTACTACAAGTTACCTTTCCAGGCTTGGTAGATGAATTCCGAATACAATATAATCCATTTTGGGGCTGTCCTCTTGGACTGGTAGTTTTGAACATCCTAAAATAATAGGGTAACTATCAATATCCATTCTGTTTCAAATATCTTACAAATATTTTCTAAGTGGACATGTAATAGAACCTCACTATTCTAACAAGTTCCCTTAGAATTCTTGAACAGTTAACATATTGGGATGTAGTAGTATTATAGAGACTTTATTCAGAAAGCTGAAAAACGAGAAAATCTCTGCGCTCTCTCTGGTTTGCTGTATAGCCTTGAAAACATTAAAAATTCTGTCTCCATTTCCCAGTCTGTATCTCCCAACCTGTCATGGGTGCTGTAAGGAACATTCACAAATATCTGACCATAATTTAGGACTTAAAGACTGAATTCAGTAGTCATATAGGTGCTGACTGGTAGAAAATTGTAGGTTTTTGTTACAAAACATTGAAGCAAGTTATCTGTAAGTCAAATCACCTATTATTCCTCTCCCATTTGTCATTAAAACTGCAAGCTTCTCCAAACACAGAACACTGCCCCACAAGAGAGATTCAAAGTCAGCAAGTGGATACTACTGAAAATAAATCACAAGTGCAGTTTCTTAAAAATGTTCCCATCAGCAACCTACAGGTTGGACTTTGCAGAACCAAGACAATATAATTCACCTTTTACTCACTAGCAGCAGTCTCTCCAAAGATCACCCACAGAATTAGGGTGATGTCTATTGTTTGGATCTCTGTCTGTTGGGGTCTAACACCATCAAAATCATGTGAGATGGTCATTTGGCAATGGCAAGTGGGGAGCTGTGGTTCAAACAGTGACCTAAAGATTAAAAAGCTCTCTAGCTTTCTACTAGATCTCTACCATGTCTAGCAGCCTGGAAAGGCACCTCCGATAGCCCAATTATTCTACATAGGTCACATTTGTTATTAAATAGTTTATATAGCTAATTATGTATTACTTTGTTGAAGGTAACAGTTTTCAGTTTAAAAGAACTGCTGTATTATCTATAACTAGTGAAAAGTGACTTTTAGTAGAAATCTCAACTTTATTTGCTCATCTTTTCTCTCACTAAATGAACTCCCTGGACTGTAGGTTCTGCTTATTGAGCATTAGTAACATTTTTAAACAAACAGTTAAATTTACCTTTCAACATCAGTAGATTCAGAAGTATTAACAAATATTGAATTAGGCAGCTCAACCTGTTAAGAAAAAAATGGGGTAAAAAATAAAAAGCATAAGTGTGTGTAAAGAAAGAAAAACTGAAATTATCTACATTTCTTAAAAACCCCAAAAGACTGGAGTATCTGCATCTGCAGGGTTTTGGTTTTTTTTTTTTTCCATTTTGCCATATTCCAGCTAGAGTTCTCAAACTCACACCAACATTTTACAAGTACAAGTAGGCAACAGCCACTGTCAACTAGATTTGTTACTGCATCTTTAAAGGGAGGGGAAAGGAAGCCACAAAGTGAGGTGAAAAACACTTCTGCAACATCTCTTAGGCTGTCAGAGAGGGTTACAGTGTGATTTTAGTGATATAAGTTCTGTTATCCACAACCCAGAATCCTACACATGTAGAAATTATAAGATGTAATATAATAGGTGATGGGATGTTTTATCATATCAGGTGAAAGCATGACAATTGAGAAAGAGAAAGATGCTTTGAGAAAGAGAAAGAAACCCTGCCCACTTTCCCCCATCAAATGTTGTTGAAGTTGGCTTGATGAAGTGCAATGAACCACGGATGTGCCAATGCAGGAGAAAAGGTGGAGGACATGGCAAGGAGACTGGCAGGCGGTGAAGACTGCACAGGCTAGATCTGTCCAGTTTCTAGAACTCAGAAGATGATGATGTATAAAGAAATCTACTTGAATAAAATGGAGCAAGAGAAAGGGGCTCTTTGCTAGTGAGAGTCAAACTGTTGGAGCCAGCCAGCCAGCATGGAATAGCTAGAGTAGGTGTAAGATTGCATTGCATCTCTCAAATCCAGCTGCTGCAGAAACAGTACACTTAAGCAAAGCCATCCACTTTTTTATCAGAGACCTGGCTCAAGGCTAAATATACAACTCCACAAACAGAAGAAAGTGTTCTCTTTGGCAATGTACCATCTACTTGAACTTACTTTTTCATAGTCTTCATCAGAATCTTCTTCAGAGTGGTTTTGCTTTGAGGTTATAGCTGGTTTTTCAAATGAGAAGCTACGGAAACTTTGTCCATCTGGTGGTGATCTCCTAGTAGAAACAGACCAAAAACTGAAGGATATTTCTATAGGAAAGTCATAAAGAGGGCAACAGAAATAGATCCCAAATACTAGTTTCAGTAGCATCCTATTTGTCCTTTAACAAATCTTGATTATTCGCTCTTCAAGGCTGTTGAGCAACATGATGGACGCAGAGACTTTCATCTCCCCAAGCACCCTTGTGCGTCTTACAAAGAAGGTCCTTGTGTTGAAGTATACATTCCATGACTCAGAGAGCCTGAAGCTTACCTTCAATTTTTAAATGAAACCTAAGGCTCTATTGTGTCTTTAAAGACAGCCCAAACAGATGCACACAATTTTATTTTAGGTGGCCTAGTTCTTATTCTTAAAACATTTCCAATAACCATAGTTTCTTGCAAAGTTTTAAAATATTGGACAGTTCACACTATAAGCAAAATTACTAATTCTAAACAGATACGTTCATCCCCTGAAGACATTAGAGAAATATTGTAAAACTGCCAGCCATGTTATTTAGTGAAGTAATGTTTAAGTCACGATCCATGTCTACACAAAAGTGATTTTTATCTGCTTCACATGCACACTCCCAGATTAACTTAAATTGAGAAACTAAGAGTTGGCTTAGTTGCTATGCTTAACACAGCAAAAAAATGTAACTTAAGTAACATCGCAGAACTGGAAGGAGAGCAGAAATAACTGATGACTTGGATGCTATGAACCAGTTGTCAGACATTATTTAGGATTATAGGAAAGTAGGGCTGGAAGGACTTCAAGGGGTAATCTAGTTCAGCCCCCTGCTCAGGGCAGGATCATCTTTGACTAAAACATCCTAGTCAAACATCTGTCTAATTCAAAGGCACCCAACGTTTCAGCCCTATGGACCAGTTAAGTGGCATGGGGTCAGTCTGCAGGCCAGATCCCACAGAGTGTTGGCATGTGGGGTCAGTCCACAGCTGTGATCCCACACACCCGGATCCAGCTGCAGAGCAACCCTGCATGCTAACATGATGTAGCATGCAGGAACACATTATTTGGCCTAAAAGACTCCCTGTAGGTTCAGAAATTTGGCAGCAAGGTAGCAGCAATTAATGCTGCCACTGCTCTCCCATTGCCAAATTTCTGGACCTGTGGGATGGATCTGGCCTGCAGGCTGGCGGCTAAGCACCACTCAATACTCTAACCTTCTCTTGAAAATTTCCAGGGATGGAGATTCCACAATGTCTCTAGGGAGCCTGGCCAATGCTTAATCAGTCTCTCAGTCAGAAAGTTCCTTCTAATCGCTAATCTACATTTCTTCTGCTGCAGCTTGGAAGCCTTTGCTCCTAGTCCTGTCCCCTACAGCCACAAAGATAAAGAGTTCAGAGAGAGACTTTTGAAATCACCCTTCAGGTATTTAAAGACTATTTTCTAATCTCTCCCTCAGTCTTCTAGCTCTTTCAACCTTTCCTCATAAGGCAAGTGTCCCAGGCCTCTAATCATTTTTGTCACTTTTTCTAATTTGCCCATATCTTTCTTCAAATACAGGGCCCAAAACTGGACACAGTACTCCTGGTAAGGTAAACATGCAGTAGGAAACTGGGCAATACTTACTGTAACTGAGGAAGCACAGCCTTCTCTGGTTTAGGTTTGATTCCAGGTATGGGTGGCGGATGGCCGGGCACAGGCAGCTGGTGGCCAAATAGGGATGGAGGGTGGCCAGGCAGAGGTGGCGGATGGCTGGGTAAAGGCGGCTTAGGCAGCACTTGTGGCACAAACAGTCCAGGCTTGCCAAGTTCTTTGGGCACTTTGATCTCAATTGGCTTCTCAGACAAATGCGCTATTTTGGGTTTGTTGCCTGGTAATGGAGGTGGGGTCAATTGGGAAAGGCTTAAACTTTTGAGTTTCTCACATCCTTCTGGAGTGGCAAAAACATGGCCAATAGGCAGAGGTTCTGGTGATGGTGAACAGCTGTCTTTGTTGAAGGCACCCTTTTTGAAATGAGGTATGGGGGGAAGAGGTGGCGGCGCATCGCTCATCCTCCTGTTTGATGGCTGCATCTTGAGATTAGGCTCAGCTCTGCAGTGCAGCTGGGATTCCCTCATGTGCAAGAAGTCCTCAGATTTTATATCGGGCAAGCTTCTTTTAGGTGGAGGAGGAGGAGGAAGTTGGGGCCCAGTGGATTTGCCAGGAAAAGAGCGTGCCCTCGATTCTGTGTAAGCAGCTTTTCTGATGTGAGGAACTGGTGGTGGTGGGTAGGCTGGTGGGAGGACCATGTTATCTGGTGAAGAAAAGCCCCACAACATAGAAAATTAAACTGAATAAATCAATGAGATTTCCCCCCACTCAGTTAAGTAGAAATTTCCTGTAAGGTATTTCTAGGGCATAAATCTTCATCTGGTATGTCACTGCTACCAACTCTGAACTGTCATACCCAATTCTGGACTTTATCAGTGCTGAATCTTACAGTTTTTACTCAGACAAATCACATTTAATGGTACCAAGAGCTCTGCCATTGTTAAAACAGAAGGAATGGACTCTATGTAAAAGCCAGGACTATGGTTAAAGGAATCCATTCTTTTGAGAGATCTACAGAGAAACAGACTTTGCACCTTGTCGACCATGACGAACACCACACTTCTTTGAGGATCTAAAGCATCCTCCATTGCTACTAATTTCAATAGGAAATTAACTATCAATTATAAATTAACGCATTATGACACCTGTACTTCTTACTTGTTCATTACTTTATTTGCCTACAGGGCTCTTTGTACCATCAAGTTGAAATACCCGTCTATAGATATTTTTCTCACGGATGACACCTTTATTCAAGATCTTTGAATATCACTTACCATCTGGTTTCAACAAGTCTGAAGTATCTGGTTGCAAGTAAGATTCTTCATCCTCTTCCTGGTCATAGTCTGCAAGTAAAAATAAATGTGTTAAATACTAAGCAGCAGTCATGGGGACTAAGTCACAGCAACATGCATTTGGTGCTTTCTGTTAAAAAAGGAAATAATTTTTCACTATGAACCTGGGTTAGGAAGGCAGAAGCTCACTCTCTCTCCTTAATATAGCTAGCTCACAGAAGTACCACACATCCCTTCCAGTCCCTTGAACGAAAGAAAGCAAAAAAGAATAAAATGCTGAAACTGGTGTTAAAATGAATCCCAAGGATCCTGGTAATGTTGGATTGGAAGCGTTGTTATCCAACACGTTTTTTGGCCAGGTAATCAGCCACTGACATGTGTAAGGTATCCCAGGAAGCCCACAGGATTTCAGTAGGTCTACCTTTTTAACGTGAACCACCTACAGCAAGGGCAGCCATAGACCTTGGGGGAAAAGTGAACTCTTGGGGACTCCACAGAGGGCAGGGAAGTTGCAAAAGTCTCCATGTGTCATTTTTGAGTCCAAGTCCCACTGAATTCCACACACAGGCACTATTAAAAACATTTCCCTCTTTACTGTAGCTGGTCTATAGGCCCCTAAGAATAACTTGTTCCTTTCCTAGCTGTGAGAAGATAAAATAACAATGTAATGACTTTTGGTGTTAAGACTTTCAGAACACACATTTAAGCAATTAAAGCTTTATGTAGGCACCATGAAAATAAAGGGAACTTGATATCATAGTCAAATGTAATAGAGATCATTAGCATTCTTGTGCCACAAAGGGAGACAAGCCTCAAATGTTTGTGTCACCCAACCTTTTGCCAGATTGATTGACCAGGCATAAAACAAATGACTAAGTATGAGCCTAATACTAAAGTATGTAGTACATTTCTGAGCTTCTTCAGCTGCTGCCACTTTCACTAAGGGTTTACAGTGCTGGCCTCATATGCATTCCCTAGTCTACATTTACTGGAGCCAACCACACATCATGATAGCAGGCATTAGTACATTACTGCTGCAAACACAGCCAAATGATTCTTATGCTATGTGAGCTATCTGCTACAAATCTAGAGTGCCACGGGAAGAGGGAGCAATCAAAAAGTTTCACTTATTGACAGGGGAAGGGATAGAGGAGGGGCACTTATCCAAGATTAAATCCTCACCTTCATTTTCTGTGGAATGATGAGAGTATTTGATATCAACAGGACGTTCAACTGAGCCATAGAAACTGTCTGCATCAGAACCAGAATCACTATAAAATGAAAAGCGAATAAGTATCAGCTGAGCATGCACCATTGCCTGATAGGTATTCATTCTACAATGAGAGATCCAGGTTAGTAGCACTTAAGCAATTGCCGGGGTAGACCCCGGAAAGGAGCCAAGAAAAAATAACCATATTCATTTTCCAATTAAGAGTCAAATAAATTGTTTTACACTTAAAAATTCTTGTGAAATTGATATTTTAAATACTCTTCACAAAGGATTATTTTATTTTTTGTGTGGTGTCCTGAGTCAGCTGTTGCTGGCAATCACTACACCTGTTATTATTTGCTGCTAAACAATGATTTTTATTTTACCAGCTGCAAAACCCCCCCCAGAAAGCAACCTTATCAAGGGCAAACGTAAGAATGAGCAAAGTAATGGTATGATTAAACAGATGCATACCTGAACTCTACTATTGTTTCCTTCTTCTCATGATAATGATCTATTTCCCTCCTCAGTGAGAGCATCCAGCTCTGAAAAAGTAACAAACACAAAAATCAGCTGCCTTCTGCAAGGTTAGAGGTGCCAGCATACCAGTATTTACCTGCCTGCCTCAAGGGGATGCTGTGAAGTTTTACAGTTAATGTGCTTTGAACAAAGGTCTATAATACAGTCTAAAAATACCTCTAATTACTGAACTTAATGTAACATCCTCTCAAATACCCATTTAAAGCTAGGTCACTTATGTTATACATGGGACAGAAATTCCATACAGTGATGCTATTATTTATGAAAGTTTTTACAGAATTTATATCTTGATCACCCCTAAAGACATCCAGCACATCCAGAACACTGGTTCTAGCTATTCCCTGAATTGGGTGCCAATACCTGGATGAGCACAATAATGAGAATGGGCTTCTCTGGAAATCATGGCCCTCAAGAGCCAAGCACCCACACTTCATTGATGTTGGAGTATCTCATTCTCTTCAGATCCTTTGAAAATTGCAGATTAATTCCCCCATTCCTTATCTCCTCCAACAGAAATTTACCTTTCTTTCATCTTCAGAGGAGGCAGAAAAGAACCAGGTTCTGTGCTTCTTGCTAATGTGAACCAACTTGAAAGGGAACACATTGCTTGATGTTGTCTCCTCAGCTGCCCGCATAACCCTGGGCACCAGAAAGCAGGGTAAAAAGCTAAGTCAATGCAGTTTGCTTTGTTAGGCAGGTAAAAAGATGCTTACAGTTCAAATGGCCCTTTGGGCAAGTTTGCCCAAAGTAAAAATAAGTCAAATACACAGGAACGTTTATACCAGGAAAACAGAGGAACAGGTAGAGCCAACAGAGAGGCCTTTCACTAACCAAATCACAGAAAGCATGGACACGTCAGTTTGTAAACATGTTGCCTTAAACATGTTTATTATAGCATTTTACCAAAGTAAGTTATTGCTTCAACTTCATAGCATGAAGGTATCTGTGCAGCCATGCTCCTCATTTCAGGAGTCCACAATAATAGACAACATGGGACAATCCCAACGGCTTTTCCATGAACAAAAAGGGACAACCAAAGTTAACATCACCCTTCGTTTTGCTTCTTCACTTATTTCAGTGGGCAACCATGCTTTTAAAGCAATGCACCTACTGCAGCTTAATGCATATAATCCAGTCTTTCAGCAACCGGGTTAAATTCAGTTTCTGTCCTTCCTCTCCCTTCCAGGTATGTCCTCACTCTCAAGTGAGAGAGACCCCCTAAGGAAATTATTTACAGATTTACAATACAGGAGTTTGGGAGTTAAAAAAGAACAGACTGGAGCTTTAAGTGGTAACACTTTTTTTCAGAGTATCCCAAGTTGTTTATTCAGCATAAGCCACAGGGAACTTTGATTAGGGTTTCCCCCTCTCCCTTTTTAAATGCCAGTTTCCTTCTCCAGGAACGACCCACGTGGTAGAAACCTTTAGACACAGTGGATTTTGAACCTTGGAGACAGACTGCCAGAAGTGCCTGGCTCTCCATGCAGGCACCTAACCAAGCTGAACATTTCGGAAGCTCCGCCAACAAATAGCTGCTGCTGAGGGGACTGCGGGATACCGAAAGTCTAGGCATAGATCTTTCTCAAGTCCCCATCTGAATTCTGATCTCTAGGCTATACTTTGATGAGAGTCTGCATATCGCCAATTCGAGTGGCAAAAGCAGGATGTCATCGTCTCATTTCACGGCATAAGGAAGTTGATGTAGGAAATACCCAAGATTTGTCAGCACTGGTGTTAACAATTAGTAATTTAGCAGACAGTCACTACTAAACCCAATGCCCCTTGTACTCTTATACCTCTTATGCCTGAGGAGACCAAAGATCCACTAAAGGGCCTAGGTCCTGTTTTCGGTCATCAGCATTGAAATGACAGTTGTGCACACATTTTCTTAGGTTCTAAACTCTTGTGCAGCCCTAGCCACAACATGACACTAATTCTCCATTAGGGCTTTTGTGGATCACCATAATACAGATGTATAAATCAATAAGACAACCCCTAGGGCTTGCAGATGCAATAAACAAGGGTATTAAATCACTTCCAAATTTCAATTTAGGTAACTTAATTCTGCTTATATAAATTCTCCCTCTCAAGGGAGCAGGGAAGAGATTTTCCTACTTCTGCCCTTCAAGTCATCTACAAACGCTATGCTCTGTTGAGCTGCCACATTACTTTGGGCAAAACCATCTCCATAGGTAAATCTATTAGGAAAGCAGTGCATTTCAGATTCTGTATCTAGGAGATCTTTCGTTGGTAGCTACTAGAGCACTATTTTTCTAAATCAACCAATTTATCTAAAAAGTTGTAAACATGTGTTATGCAATGCGTTCACAGCAATTAAAATCTAACAGTACTGGATAACTTGAAAAAAACTAGTGCTAATAAAAGATTTATTGTCACCAATTTAAAAAGCAAACATTTAAACTGATTTGTTTAGTGCCCTATTGAAAGTGAAAAAACCCCACAGGATCCAGCACTATTGCTACAAACCTTTATGGCGACTATGCAATTGTAAAAGCACGTGACAAAATCATTTATTCAGATAGCATACTGTTAACAATTTCCAGCTTTCAAAAAACACTTGGATGCCTATCTTGCTGGGATCATTTGATCCCTGCCGACTTCCTGCCCGTTGGGCAGGGGGCTGGACCCAATAATCTTGCGAGGTCCCTTCCATCCCTAATATCTATGAAATCTATGAAAGACAACCCCAAAATTCCTTTGCAAACTGCTTTATCACCTCCAGAGTCCTATCCAAGGTAAGAGAAGTGACTAAATAGCAGGATCTTTAGTGAAATGCAACTGACTGTTTAATATCCCTGAAGTAAGGCATAATTGAGAAACTCTGCACATCCATATTTAGTTTTCTCCAAGTCAAAGTTGACTTAATTGGAAGTAAAAACTTTGGTTCCATTGCTAAATGAAAGGAATCTGTGTCAAGCAAGCATTGCTACTCACCTGTTGTACCCATTTAGAGAGAAAGCACCCTGTGGAGATGCAGATGTGCTGCTCTTAAAGTAGTAAATACATCCCTCATGGATAATCACAAACCTCAGTGGCCCTTACAAGAGAAAGGAAAGAGAGGAAAGGTCAACTAGTTACTAAGCACTTTAACAACAAATCTGGTCAGAACCTCTTAACTCAAGATGTTAAAAATGACTTCAACTAGCCGAGTGATAGCTGACTAACAACAAACCATACGGCATCACAGTCATTTTGTATGTCTACAGAACGCTGTGCAATGTCAGGCCTCTTAAATGAAGAGAGCACTCTTTTGAGAAAAGCAAGAGGCAATATAGAGGATGCAAGACTTTGCTAGTGAGGAAAGCACCAGTAGGAGACTGCAACACAAAAACACATCTGAAGTAGAAAGAGAGATGTCAACACCACCAGCTTTTCCTTGGAAAAAATCCACACCTCTAGACAGTGCCTAAATTACAAGATGTTGACACCGACTCCAAAATCAAAATACACTTCCTGCTCTAACTGAAGCATTTTCAGAACTGGCAATAAAACTCATCCATTTAATAGTTTAAAGAACAAATTTGAGCATTCCTCCCCTCCTTGTCTGAAAGAATGTCATTCTTTTTGTTGCAATCAAATTATGTTTCTATGGGAAACATGAAGTGAAAATAATGTAAATAAAACTCTCAGCCATTAATTTCTTCATTTAAAGCTTTGTTCCAAAAGCAATTCCTGTTATTAACCATACCCTATTCTTTAGGATGAGAATTTCCATGTTACAGACAGTGGTAAGAGGCCTGGGGTTGGGGAAAGGTATAGCTTCAGTATAGAACAACAGATTTGATGCATTCCAATCTAAACAGGTAGATAGTTATGGCTCCCTTCTGAAAAGGGAGGCGCAAAAGGTTGACATAAGTGGGGAGAGAACATAGATACATTTTTTGCAATGTTATTTTTGGAAGTCTTAACAAAAGAACCGAACTAGTGGAAAGAAAAGTGTGCCCACTGCTCCCACCGTGAGGTTTAATCTTTTGACGCAACCCTCTCCCCCACAAAAATTGATGCATTGGGAATGGATTAATTAATTCATTAATATTATTTCAGTAAAATGAAGTCCACTACAGACAAACCAAGTGAAAAAGGGGCTTTATTATTGACTCATTTAACACTAAATGCCTAATATATATCACAGCCCACAAGCACAACCAACAAGTTTTAGCCCCATTAATATCTACTCCAAACTTACATTTCATAATTGGCAGCTGCGTGCCTCCTTTCTTGTGTAGGTATCCAGACTTGGAAACCCCTCCGGGCATTGTCAGTAGGTTCTGGGCTCCAATCGCCTTCATTGGGACTGGCCAACACTGTTCTTCTGAGGCCATTATTCTGCAGTTTAGAAAGAAAAGAAATAGTTTGTTCTGTGTAGCTTGCTTTAAGGAAGCAGTCTGCAAAACATGTTTAAGGAAATAACTAATATGATCTACCAGCCAAGTGCCATAAATAAGTACCCATCTCACAGATTCCAGGAAGCTTGAAGTGTATTAAAACAAATAATGCAAAAAGTCCCAGTTTATTTTTCTCCGTGTCATATAAGTGACAGCCAGTTACCAGAAATTAAAGAGACTAACTTAATATTATATCAACAGGCATCATAAAAATATATACATAACCCTTCCCCAACCGTATATTTTTATAAAATTTACCACCAAATCAACTACATAAAATGACAACAGCATGCCACCTTAATGGCATGATTCTTTGCACTAAAGGGTTAAAATGCCCCCTATAGAGAAAATGACATTGGGCCTGAAGTGTGTGTCCCTCCTTTCCCACTTATCAGTCAGTTGTGCCGTTATAGTTATAAATAGGAGTGTGCATTATGTAGCACTGTTTTCAGTGGAGCAAGCACCATGGTAAGGATATGCTCAAACGTGGGTGCATTCCCTTTTGATACATACACATTAACGATTGATGCCAAGCAGCACCAGGTACCTTAGCAATTATCGCTATTTCTACTCTCTCATTTAATGCATTTTACAAGCTACACTGAATATTAGGATCTTAAGGACTAATTTTATCAGTCTGGTATGTTACAAAGAGACCCTTCTTTCTTCAAATACAAATAAAAGGCATTATAACGGGTTTGGTTAAAGCCTGTAATTATGCTGTTCAAAGAAAATTCCTCCACGAACTGAAGAAAAACTCTGACCTTCACATACAATGCTCCATTATGCTCAGGTCACTACTGAGGACCTCTGCTGGTGAGAGCAGGACTAACATTCCTCAATACTGAAGTCTAGAGACAGGAACAACATTGCTCTAGAACAGGAGTGGGCAATTATTTGGGCCCAAGGGACATGTAGGGAGTTTTGATGAGCTGGTGAGGCGAGCCAACACTCCCTTCCCCACTGCGCAACAACTCACCAAGACACCCTATGGGGCTTTGGGTGGGCGAGGAGCAGTGTTCGGGAGTGGGCCAGGCATGATCAGCTGCCTGCACGCCCTGCTGGGGGGGAGGTGAAGAGGGCGAGTGCATGTGTGTTGGGGGGGAGCCTGCCTGGGAGCCAGCTGAGGGTGAGGAGAAGAAGATGCAGCAGAGCTCGCCTGCTCAGCAGCTGACCCCGCAGCACTCTACATGGGGCTGAGCCCCATCGGGGGGAAACCTGTGCCGTGCTCCTGCCCACACCTGCTGGCCCCGGCCACTGTGCAGCTTCTGGTGGGGCTGTTCCCAGTGCAGCTGCAGGAAGCCAAGCTCACATTGTCACTGGGAGGCAATGGAAGCAGAGCAGCACTCAGCCAGCTGCAGCCACACTGGGAACAGCTCCAGAGGCCTGGTGCGTAGGCTGGGGTTGTCCTGCTCTCCTTGCCTCCAGCTCCAGCTCCAGCTGATGCTCCAGTCCCTGCTGTGTCGTGCTGTTCCAGGTGGGAAACAGCAGCTGGGTGGCTCTTGCTCAGTGCAAGGAGCTCTGGCTCCAGCTCCCGGCTGCCCCCCCTGCTCTGCCTGGCCACAGGTGGCCACTCATTGCACTGCCCAGGTGCAGCAGCAGGGAGGTGGCTGGGATCTGGAGCCAGAGCTCCACATGCTGGGTAGGAGCTACCCGGCTGAAGCTTCCCGCCTGCCCGCAGCGGTGCAGCACAGCAGTGATGGGGCAGGGGGCGAGGGGAGCAGAACAGCCTGCTGGCCTGGGAACCAGCCAGTGCATGCAGCTTCTGGTGGAGCTGTTCCTAGCGTGGCTTCAGTCAGTCAGGAGCTTCTCTGTTCCCCTTGCCTCCAGCAGCAGCTCCTCCTTCTGCTCCTGGACCTGTGCTCCAGGCAGGCTGAGGGAAGAGGGGGCAGCAATGCTTCAGCTGGGCGGCTCCCACTAGAAGCGAGAGGAGCGGAGCAGCATCCAGCCAGCTGCGGTCACACTCGCAACCGTCCCACCAGAAGCTGTGCGCTGGCTGGATCCAGAGCACCACCGGGGCAGCTGTGAGCCAGATCCAGGCTGTGGGCTTTATTTTGCTGACCCCTGCTCTAGAAGCCGAGAAAAGGAACCAAAATGTATATTCTCACATTTGCCACCTCCTTCCCGCCCAAAATACCAATATAGGTAGTTTATAAATACTGGAGTCTGAGAACCTGCTACACACAAGGCACCCATGTCGTTTCCCTAAGACATTTGGTTCCTCCAACCTAGGGTGACTCACAGCTTCCATTATGAAAAGAGCAAGTAGCAGAGTTTCTCAGTGACTCATTGCTGTAGTACAGTACATATTCACAGGAGATACAACAGGAAAACAGAGAAGCAAGTTCCTTTCCATACTGGTTTTCTGATCAAACCAAGCCATTAAACATTCTTTCCATGCCTGTTACATAAAATCCTAATTGCTCTGAAGCAAAGGAAATCTAGTCTTTTAAGACAGTGGAGGTGATATTAAAGCAAGAGGTGGTGCATCTCACAGTACCCTATTGAATTCCTTGTCAGAAAAGGACAGTAGAGAATTGCACCATGTGCTTTCTACCCCTAGTTTACCGGTTAGAATCCACTCTAACCAGTATAGCACCCCCAAGTCCCCCGCCTACATTTCAGGTATTTATGAGAAGTCGCACAACCTGAGGCTCTCCTTTGTTTCACTCGCCAGGCCTCTCTTGCCCTCCTGTGCTCCATGACACCTCTCTCTCCCTGGTCTCACCACTTCTACCCCCTCACATCAAATGTTCCCCAGTCACCTCAGCTGGGATCTCCCAGAGACTCTTCTTGAAAGAGTTTATAGTCCACATTGTTCTCCTTTCCCTTTGAATCTCTACTTGCCTCTTCTACTGAGGTTGTCACTTCCACATCCTACTTCCCCTGAGGCAGTGACAAATCAACTTATGAATTAAAAACTAGAGCAGTCTCTAAAATTGAAGAGGAATACATGGATGTTTAAGGGAGAACACTACACAAGTGTTTTGGGTCACAAATGTCAAGATAAGCAGGTGCCTTAAGAATGAGCTAAGTTGCTTTCCAAAGCACTCATTAAATTTATCCATTAATGATAAGTTAGTAAAATTTTACTCTTTCATGACTGATTTAAATTTCCTTCTGATGAAGAGAATGCTGCATTTATGCATATTTGTTTCAGTTGTCTAGTGTTACTTGCCTACAGAGGCTAGACAAATCAAGCTGAATTTTAGGCCTATTTTTTTTTTTGTTAGGAAGGGAAGATAAAATAGGGGAAGTGGGTACAATATTTAAGACTCAAACCAAATACAACAAAAAAGGCTAACCCATTCGGATTCTGTAACCTGCGCTAAGTTCCACCAGTCCAGAGAGTGGTTCCCCTGGTGCTTCCCATTCACTGAAATAGTTCTTTGGCACATAACTGTATCCTCTCCTACTCCAGCTATAACCAGACCCTCCCCTCTCACCCAACTGATCTGGATCGTTCACGAGCAAATTTGGCCACCTCACTCATACAGGAAACTCTAATAAAAACAACGTATAACCAGGACACAGATACAAACACTTTAAATTGTACTAAGTTACTTAAGTTATTCTTGCAAATCAAAACTAAGTTATATGGCTTTGCTTTCCATACTACAGAAGCTAAAAGATGGATCTGCAGGAAATAGCGCACGCTATTCAGTTGGCAGCAGACTTCTGTGATGACACTGCAAATATGTCAACATTCTGGGAGTTAGTTCTTTTAAAATGAATGACAGTGAAAGGAATTAGTGGACAAAACTTTTCTTTAAAAAAGCTAAAAATCCACACATTTTCTTATTCACAATCAAACAGATTAAAATGTCTTGACATCTGCTTAGGTTAGAAAAGGGAATACTACAATCTGAGTTATACAAGCGTAATTCGGGAGTAAACCCACAGACTTCAGTCAAGTCTCGTGAGTACAACTGATCAAACTTCACATACATCTCCAGGTCAGCTGCCTGAGAATTTTTTTTTCTATTACTATTCCTAATACGGCAGATCCAACATGAAGACAGCACATTAGATCCTCACATTTCATAGACACTATCAAAAAAGTTCTGAAAGCAGGG
Organism: Alligator sinensis; assembly: GCF_000455745.1. Taxonomy (NCBI): domain Eukaryota; kingdom Metazoa; phylum Chordata; order Crocodylia; family Alligatoridae; genus Alligator; species Alligator sinensis. The sequence continues at coordinate 74,586 of NW_005842562.1, read as the reverse complement.
TCTTTATCATTGCCAACACCACAGATGAGAACAGCAGCTTGACTTCCAAATACCAGCTAAAATCAGCAGTGAAAGCAGCAGGCAGTCTCTGTAAAAACTGAAAGTGTAAGTGCACTTGCTTTAGGATCACTGAAAACAGACAGGTCTCCTCCACCTTGTGGATTTTAGATACTGTCGCACTTCCAAGAAATGCTTGAGTCTACACACCAAGGCAAAAGACTGTGACCACATTCTGATCTTACTCTCCCTCCAATAAAGCCAACACAACTATTCCAGCTGTACAAGGCTAGGGACAGAAATTACACATAGGCCAGTATAACCACTTGGAAACCAATTCAAATCTGTAACGCAACAGAAGTTCAGTGCACATACAGTGCTTTCAAAATGACTGAAATCAGTTTAAGATAAACTTGGATGGATGTAAGCAGATTTAACTGATTTAGGTTGAATCAGCTTACTGACCTTCTGTCTCAGATCCCCTCCAGATTCAAGTTAACTCACAGCCTCCAGCAACCAAGGATGCTTTGCAGCTCTGCAACCCCCCCTTGCAGGCTAGTCTTGGTCCATGCTGTTTGCTCCAGCTGATCAGGGAGGTGTGCTCTAGTGCTCCTCAGCTTCTGGCCTGGGCCACTGCAGGCACGTGGCTGCATTTCCCGAATCAGAAGTGAATGTCTGTTCACTTGCTTATCAATGCCTCAATTCAATCTACGCATTTTAGACTAATCTGCGAAAACTGAATCAATTCAGCCTCAGAGACTTTTTGACCATCTGTACTTTCAACTGAACCAGGACTAGAACATGACCACTTGCAGAGGCTACTTTACTACAAGATACAACAAGAATTTCCTTCAGCTCACCATACTAATTTCTCACAGAAACAACAAGCTTCTTCCCCTAGGCTTGAAATAAAAGAATATTTTTTATAACTTAAATCTAGTTGCTCTCACCAAGCACAAAAAACTATCCACAACAGGAAGTGGCAACTAAAGATATTCATCCTGACAATACAGGATGAGAGCTTCCAAACACACCTGAGACCTTGTTCCTTGCTTCCTTCTTCCAATGAAGTCCCTGTGACAATGCCATGTAAAACAAGAAGATTATGCTGAGCCCTGTTAGTATAGTGGGAAGAAAGATCAGAACAGTATTTACAGGACTTTATTCAGCATTCAGAAGTTCACTTTAAAAGAGCATAGTGTGACCTCCAGGGCCTAGGCCAACTCTATCTATGGCAAAGGGCACGACACATTTGGAAAGCTCCTTCATTTGAAAGGCTAGAAATCAGAAAGTAAGCTTGCAACATTCTTCAAGAAATTAACCAAGCATTGGTGCATTGGGTAGGCCCCAGTCTATAGCACTGATCATTTGACCGTGACTGTAATCATAATGAGTTATTGTGGACAAGAGTATTGCGACAGTGTGTCTGCATCAAAAGCTTGTCAAAGCCATAACAGCAAACAGCTGAAGAAGGATAATGTCATTGACATCATGTTGGCCCCTTGGTTACTGAAGTTCAGCTCGACTAGGGCGAGATTTCTTCAATCATGTTATAACAGCCTTTAGTTACTGAACAAATATGCACAGGGTTGCAAATTTCTGTAGCTGGTATGGCGCTCAAATCAATGACCTAAATCTTATCTAGAAAACAAACCTCATTTTTATCCCTTCCTCAGTTAACCTCTAAAGTTCAAAGTATAGGCACACAGCAGCTGAATTCAATCAAGGGCAGGCAGATTTACACAGTGGGGAAAAAAAAAAAATCCAAAAGACAACACTGCCCTTGAATAAAATTTGGAACATATTGCAGAAAAACAAATGATCACTTCTGGCCTTAAAACTCTATTATGTTGCAAAGATATTTGCTCTAAATTAAAAACATATGTAAACTGATTAGCAGCTTAATGCCTTGCAGAATGACTTCTTAAGTGCCCCAGT
>NW_005842562.1:64049-72620 GCF_000455745.1 Alligator sinensis | reverse complement strand
TGAAATCTGCTGGAAGAGAGGGCACTTGGCACCAGGTAGGGGCTGTTTAATATCTCTCAGGATTTAGGCATAACACAAGTTTCTCTTATCACTCAGTCTTCAGCAACCAAATGATTTATTGATTGTGATAGCTTATTGTAATACTAGTCACATGCTGTTACATACCAAGGGCCAACCTGGACACATTCAAAACAAAATAAACAGTCTTCCAATCATGCACAGCCAATACTAGACCAGAATATAAATGGCAAGCAGTGTCTCTGGGTGAATTATGATCAAGATATATTGAATATTATGGAGCTTTTAAAATATGGCAGGATTTCATCCCAGTTCACCCTGACAAGATGCTCCTGAAAGTGCAATTTGATTTGACAAGTTTCCGAACATATAAAATAACTCAGCTACAGTACACCAGAGTAAATACCTATGGTGGTAAGGATGTCTGGAGTTTGTAATCTCCATTTCACAGATAAGCTAGTGAAGACTAAGACAACACTATGCTAACAGCAAGTCTGTGCAATGCACTGCTTGAGGAGAGAGAAGGGGAAACCCAACATGTCTTCAGCAAATCTTCAGGTTTTAACTACCCATTTACTTTCTTTTCTTGACACTGGATTTTCTATTCTTGCAGAGATCTCCAATTTCTTTCCCATTAAACCCTTTTGGGACTAGAAATTCTAATACTAATCCAACAGATGGCAACATTTAATTTTTTTAGGTTACATAGTTCCATGCCTTGTTCTTTTAACCCTTCCCTTTCCCTGGGGGAAAAAAAAGTTATCCATAACAGAGTATTACCCACTGCTCTCTCTGAAAGACCACTTATGGATACGGTGGAACCCAAGAAAGTATTATGGGAAAGGAGGCCTGCAACTGAAAAACACGTACAAACAAACTTGCCAAGAACACGATTCTTGCTTTTTCTTTCACGGCGCGTCACAATGCCTGCTCACCCTCCCCCAGGCCACACACGCTTCTTATTTTTTAAACAAAGTCTATTGGATTCAATTCTTTCTTAATCCAAATAAGACACTCAAAGACAAAAGAGGATTCTTTACAGGACATAGCATCCAGTTGATCTACTCCTTCTATAGTTAGGAGGAAAAGAAGAGCCAAAACACGCCACGAGTATACACTAACCTGATGACAAGGTCTGGCCGACACATATTTTTTCTGATGAATGTTGCACCGAATGAATGTTTCCTTTGTACCAAATGTGCCATTAGCAACTAAGGGTTTCTCTCAGGTAAAAAATAATCATCCTTCTGCTTCTTTCCTGCATGTGTATCTAAAGGTTCAGTATCTGCGGTGACTGCTGCTGTAGCCTGAGGTCTCATATACAAAAAAGAAAAAGAAACCCTGTCTTAACTGCTTTTGCTTCCACACCATGCAGTGTGGTCAAATGAGACATCTCAGCAATGACTTGTTTCCGTTTTTGCTTCCTGTTTCCTCTGGGGTCAGTGGGCAGTGTTATCTTTGTCACAGATTTCCTAATTTCCCATAGAAGGTAGCAAACTGAAAGTTTAAAGTTGTAACCTGCGTCTAGCAGCCCAAAAAGGAGAGACTATTTCATTACAATGGCTGTTCTGATTCTTTTAATCATTCACTTTTCCCATGGACAAAAAAGGGGATTTGTTTTGTATTTGGTGTGCTTGAGTGCTAACTCTAGTGGAGGGCTTGCTTGGGGTTTATGCTTCAGATGCTGCTAGTTTAACTGCTTCAGTAGAAATGGCTTCAAACATTTACTGTTTTTGTAAAAGCAACTCAAGGCTGCCCTTCTATCTCAGGGGAAGACTTTAAAAACAGAATCTTAGAAAAAATAGGACTGAGGGAGCTGCAAAAAGGTCACCTAGTCCAACCCTCTGATCACAGAAGCACCACCCATATTTAACCTCCTCCCCACCCAGACAGCTGTTTAACCAAAACTCAGAAACTTCCTGAAAACAAATAGCCATCATTGGAAACCCCTTGCAGTCAAGGATGATTGTTTTCCATGACTGTCTTATCTGTGGATCTAAAGATGGCTGACAAGGTCAATTCAGGAGCACCAGACTCTGCTGCAGCTCAGGAACATGTTCCTGTGCGAGATGGGTGACTCTGGGTTCTTGATTTGGTCTGCGACATGCTGTTTCTGCCACTCCTGCTTTTCCATCTCCTGCTGTCATGAGGTTTCAAAGTACTGAGATCATTGCAGCAGACTCTTCCCTCCACTTGGAGCAGGCCGGGGAGATAGTTTTCCATGAGTTGATGTTGATGTTGCATTTTTTTTTCCCAAGTTGGCCTTGAGAACATCCTTGAAGTGCTTTCTCTGCCCTCCTCTTGAGGACCTTGACTGAATTGGGAGAATAAAATTTGCTTTGGGAATCTCGAGTCACTCATCCAGATGATATGGTTGACTTGGCAAAGTTGATGTTGGATGACCATCGCCTGGATGCTTGGGGTGTTTGCTCGCCAGAGGATGCTAATGTTGGCGTGTCTATATTCCCATTCAAGTTGAACGATCTTCTGCAGAAAGCATTAATGGTACTTCTCCAGTGGCTTGAGATGTCTCCTGCACACTGTCCATGTCTCAGCTCTGTACAGTAAGGTGGGAATTGCAACTGCTTGATAAACCATGAGCTTGGTTTCAGATCTGATGTCACGATCTTTGAACACCTGTTTACTCAGGCGTCCAAAGGCTGCACTTGCACATTTGAGGTGATGCTCGATTTCTTTGTCCATGTCAGCCTTCTGCGACAGATGGCTTCCAAAGTACGGGAATGTTCAATGGTCTCCAGAGTCTCACTGTGAATTTGAATGATCAGAGCTGGGGACTACTCATCAAGAGTTTGTTGATGGAGGACCATAGTCTTCTGAATGTTAAGCATCAGTCCTATTTTCTTGTATGCCTCAGTAAAGATGTCAATGATTGCCTGAAGGTCTGCTTCTGAGTAAACACAGATGACAGCATCATGAGCATACTGGAGCATGATTACTGAGGTCGGGGTGGTTTTGGTTTGGCTCAGAGTCAGCTAAGATTAAACAGTTTACCATCTATTCGGTGGTTTAGGTCCACTCTGACTGGAAGCTTGCTGGTGGTCAGATGTAGCATTACAGTGAGGAATATCGAGAAGAGTGTTGGAGTGATGATGCAGCCTGTCTTAACTCCTCTCTTAACCTCAAAGTGACCTGTGATAGATCTGTTATCGAGAACTACAGCTTGCATACTGTTATGGAGCAGGCAAAGAATGGTAATGAATTTTGATGGGCACCTGTACGTCAGAAGGATCCTTCACAGTGCTTCTTGGTTGACAGTCAAAGGCTTTGGTGAGGTCAAAGAAGGCCATGTAGAGAAGGGGCTGCAAGAGGTCATCTAGTCTAACCCTCAACTAGCAGAAGCCCCCGCCCCCCCCCCCCCCCCACAAGATAACTGGTTAACCAAAACTCAACAAATTCCTGAAAATAAATAGCCACCAGCCAGTGCCCCCTGCATTTGTGCAGGATGCTGGACTAGATAACTTCTGATATCCCTTCTAACCCCTGTGATTCTAACCACTTAAACTGATTCTGAAACCTTAAGAACATTTTGCTCAACCCTATACAAAACTGAAAACTTCTCCCAGGAATGGACAATGTAAAGCCAAAATTCAGTATGCTAAGGACTACTAAATGAGAATGATAAATATAATTTTTCCATTACCATGATGTACCTTCATCCAGGGCCCCTAAATTAGAAAAGGTACAAAATAATTCACAACCCCTGATGTTGATGGGAATTAACCAAACAGTATTAGGGAATGCCACAAGATGGAAAAAAGCAAGGTTTGCTTGGTGATATCTTTTATGGACAAACTTTGTAGTTGGGAAGAGATGTGGACAAGCTTTTCCTAGCTCATCACAGAAACAATACCATTCTGATCCTACTATAGGATAAAGGGAACAGTTAAGACAACTTGAGAGAAATAATTAGTACATTTCACATTAGTAGAGAATTTTACACAGATGGAAAAACTGAGTACAGTTTTCTTCACTTACATTTGTACCTGATCCAACAGAATATCACAAAACAGGAGGGAAGAACCTTCATGCACAACCATGACAGATAAGGGAGAAATGTGCAAAAAAGTCAGGCATGGGGATTTAAAAGACCATAAGCAGCTCTTTGGCAAGAAAAGAGACTACGGTCAAATTACTGCACTGAACATATCTTACTCCATCTAGACTCGACACAATATCCAGGTCATACTCTGAACTATGTTGGAAGGCACATAGGTAAAAAAAGGTAAAAATGGTACCTTCATATATGTGGTACAACTGTCCTGTCATTCAGGGTTTCTGGCTATTTAAGGAAAAAAACAAAACAAAAACAAAAAACAAATTGTACAATAACTGCCTTGTGGCTCAATTCACCAATATTTTCCTTCCTGGAATATACCCTAAGCTTCCAACTAAAGAGATATCTATGCATCCACCTCACTTCAGCAGCTGTCATTGCAGATAGTCAGAACATGGAAACGGGCAACCCAAAGAAACATGGGAAAATGGACAGAGAACATATTTATGGTACGTGTTTATCATGGTAAAGTTATCTGCTTCAGTAAAAAAAAGATACAAGTATGTGGATTTTTATGCTATCCAACCGCCAAGCTACAATTATCTAACACAAGTGGACCATAAAAGAAAAGCAACATGGAAATATGTCTACTCAGAAATGATGAGACAACATGGAACTTAGTCCTGTTCTCCTTTTGAGCAAAACAGTAACTTTGAGGAAGGTCACCAAAACTTTTGTGATCATGGCTTGGACTGCAAGATGGACTTTCATTGTATTATTCTGTATGTTTTTGATGCGATTATATGACTGTATTAATAAAAAAACCTAACGTAGGTAGTGGGGAGGGGATGGGAGAAGCAGGGATTGTGCTAGGCAGAAACACATTTCTCAACTTCTCCTTGCCAGGCAGAAGTGGTGAGTGACAGCAAGCCTTGGTCACCTGTTCACAACGGAGGCTGACAAAACGTAAGGTGCAGCAAAAGATGGATTAAATGCTTCAGCACTTCTTTGTTAAAAACATTAACAAACCATCACACCGGGTGGTAGGTAAGCAGTCCCAATTCCTCAGGTTCCTGATCTGGGAAATGGAAGCCATTATCTCAGAGCAGCAGCTAGAGTCAGTTGTACAGTTCCCCAGATTAGCAAATTGAAGTTACTTGCTCTAAGCACTATACCTAATAGGCCTGTGTGAAGCAGCAAGCACTTGCTTCGGATTCGGCCGATTCGGAGGGACCGTGATTCAATTTGGTGATTCGAATCACTGTCCTGATTCGATTTGGCCAATTTGGATTTCGAGATTTGGCCACAGACTATAATGGGGAATCACTAAAATACCTATAACTTTGCCATTTTTTTATTATTTTTTTTTGCACATTCAGATGAAAACAGAAGGGATGGTAGCCCCTTCTCAGGGTGTGAAGCCTGCCAGGTTTCAAGGAGATAGGTGCAGGGGTTTCCGTGAAAGTGCACCTCAAACTGTTGAAAGCAAAACTTGTATCACTTGTGTGCGTTAAGGCAGAGTGGGATGAATGCAGCAGGGATGGTAGCTCCTTGTGTGGGCATGAGGCCTGCCAGGTTTCGGGCAGAGCGGTGCAGGGGTTTGTGTGAAAGTGCACCTCAAGGTTCTGAAAGCAAATTAAAAAAAAAGGAAATAGGTGCAGAGTGAGGAGGGTGGCACTCATTCTGTCTGCACGTGGAGCTTGGGGAATCCCAGCAGCGGGAGGTTCACCTTCAGGAACACCAGCTGCTCCACCAAACCAAGATCCAAGGAAGTGCGGTGGGGTGCCACAGCATCCCCTGCAATGCTGAACACCCTCTTGCTTGAAACATTGGTCGGTGGACAGAACAGGGCAATCGTGGCCAGATCCTGCCACACCTGGATGCGGGTTGCCCAATAGGCCAAGGGGTCGCAGTGCAGTGTCTCCACGTCCTCGGCGATTGGTAGCCGCTGAGGCCTTGGTGCTGCCTGCCTCATGGTGGGGTTTGGTGCCTCTGGACTCCAACACTGAAGCCATGCCCCTAGCCCACATTGGCAGTGGCTGTGGTGGAAGAGATTGGCTTGTGATTGAAGTAATACTAGTATTACTGGCACAGGAAAGTGGATCCCCCTCTTCCACATTCCCTCACCTCTGCCCTTCTGCCTCCCCGATTCTGTTCGCCAGCACCTCCATCCAGTGATCGAGGGTTTTGCTGCTGCAGACGCTCCCCTTCATCCTCGGGTCACACATGCCTGTCAGCACCTGGACTGTACTGGACTGCAACAGATGCAGCCGTTTTTTGATGCACTTCTTCAGCCACTTCACCAGTGCCTGCACCTCTGGTGACTGTTCCTGGCTGGGGCAAGCTGCTTCGATCCCCTGAAACTTTTCCATTTCCTTCGCAAGCTCCCTCACTACGGGGATCACCTGGCTAAGGAGGACATTGCCAGCACTGAGGCTCTCGGTGGCCTCAAGGAGCAGCTTGAGAACTACCAAGATCTGGGAGATGGTATCCCACTCCGTTTTGGGGGACCACTGATCCCAATCTCCCCGACCACGCCATCTCATGGATGGCCTTCTGTTGCTCAACCAGCCTTTCCAGCATCAGGTATGTGGAGTTCCACCGAGCCTCCACATCCTGCACGATTTTGTGCTGTGGGATGTTCAGCTCTGCCTGTTTGTCCCGCAGCATCTTGCCCCCCTTGATGCTCTGGTAGAAGAAGCCTGCCACCTTCCTGCATTTTGAAATCAGCTGGCTGGTAGTGACAGTGCCATCACTGGGAGCCCTGTCCCCCTCCAAAGTGTCCCTGACTACAAGGTAGAACTTGTGCGTGACACAGCGGAGGCCAAAGTTGGCATCACAGACCGCCTTGACCATATTAGCCCTGTTGTCGGTGACCATGAACCTGTGGGTGAGCTCACACTGCCCAATGAGCCACCCCTGCACCACACAGGTCATGGTCATCATGATCTTCTTTGCTGTGTGGGACCCATCCATCACCTCGGCTTGAAGGAGAGCCCACGGACGCCCTGACTGATTGCACCAGTGCCCATAAGGGAGAGGTAGGTGTGATCTCCACCCCAGCTGCTCCAGATGTCTGAGGTGAAGTGCAAGGCTACCTGCGGACCTGCCTTGCACAGTTCCTCCCTCAAGTACTCCCTGCATTCCTCAGACAAGGAGGGCACCACCACCCTGCTAAAGGCGGTGCAAGCAGGCACTTGGTATGATGGGGCCACGAGCGCCATGAGCTACCTGAACCCTGGACGCTCAACAAAGAAGGGCTGGCCATCCAAACCAAGCATCTCCCCAATTCTCTGGGTGACCTCGCTCACTTTTAGAATGTACTCCGCTTTGTCTCCTTTCCCCCACCGCTCCAGGGTGGCCTGCCTCTGCTTCTTGGGGAAGGGGGCTTTGGAGCGAGGGGGAACTTCTTTTTGGGCATGCTCCCACTGGTGCCAGGCTGAGGAGGAACAAGAACAAGGGGGTGCTGCCTCCTGAGATGCAGCAGCATTGCTGTGGTGGCGAAGTGTTTCACATTCTTGCCCCAGCTGATCTGCCTTCGGCAGTGCTGGCAGGTAGGATAGCTGGGATTATCTGCCACCTCAAAATGATTCCATTCTATACTACCCACCTGCTTCTGGGTTGAGGGTGGGGATCCTGCCTTACCCCCCTCCTCACCAGGCAAAGGCACAACAACAGGCGGAGTTGAGCCATCTGCCCCCACAACCTCCTCTGAAGTGCCTTCCAGAGAAGATCTGCTTCTAGGGGAACTTTGAGGGTTGTAGAGCACAAAACCAGATTTCTGCTCCTTCCCCAGAATTTCCTTTGCTATGGCCATCAGCTCCTCTGCTTCCAGATCCAGCTCCTCTCCTCTGGCACGGGAAGGCTCATGCTGGGAACTGAAATTGGGGTGGAGAATGTCGTGCTGCTGCTGGTTAGTGGTGTTAGTGGTGGTGCAGGTGCAGGCACTGCTATCACTTCCTTGCTTCCACTAGCAGCAAAAGACTCATCGCTGCCAGAAAAGAGGGTGAGTGTATGTTTGGGGTGGGGGGGAATTTGCAGCTCTCCCTCTGCCCCCTCTCCTTCCCCTGCCAGAAGACCTGGCACCTGCCTTTCCAGCACACTTTATAATGTTGGGGGGTGGGGGGGGTGTTTGTGTGCTTGTGTGTAAAATATATGTTGTGCTTTCCTGCACAGTGATGACACACTGTCAGGGAAAACAAAGATATTTTTGTGAGGGAAAGAATCAAGACAGACTAACAAGAACAAATAAGAGGATTCTGGGGGAAGAATAAGTTGAAAGGAATGGATAGGGATAACAACAGCTCCATCGAGGGTGCTGAAGGCACTGGCCGACATCATTGCAGAGCCACTGGCGGGAATATTTGAACGCTCGTGGCGCACGGGCCAAGTCCCGGAGGACTGGAAAAGGGCCAATGTGGTCCCCATTTTCAAGAAGGGGAGGAAGGAGGACCCGGAAACTATAGGCCAGTCAGTCTCACCTCCATCCTTGGCAAAGTCTTTGAAAAAATTATCAAGGCTCACATATGCGAGAGCCC
>NW_005842562.1:51242-63007 GCF_000455745.1 Alligator sinensis | reverse complement strand
CATCTAGACCCAGCCCTCTTTCCTGACTATGCAGGGAGTCGGATTCGATGATCTATTGAGGTCCCTTCCGACCCTAACATCTATGAATAGGGATTGTAGGCAAGGGTAAGTAGGAAAGGATTGGATACAACTTAAAAAAAAAGAGACTAGCTTGCAAGAGACTAGATAGCAAGCCAAACCCTTCAGACGCTGCTGCTCCAAGAAACACAGCTCACAAAAGGCACAGATTGCTTCAGACACAGCTGTATATGTTGTTTCTGTGTCCCTCCTCTAGAGCACTGCGATTGGAAGGGAACTCGGAGAAAGATCAGTCACTGGACAGCTACAGAAGACAATAGCAGAGCAGTTTCCCCTCCCCCCCTTCCATATATGGAAGATCAACCCATACCCCTCCCTCTTCTCAGTTTCCGTTTCCTGCAAGCCTTCCGAATCGATTTGGAGGCTTCTGATTTGATTTGGACCTTTTAACGGGTCTTCCAATTTGATTCGGAGTTGGAGATTCAGCCACCGAATTGGGCTAAATCTCCTCCAAATCGAATCAGCTACTAAAGCTTTGTACAGCCCTAATACCTAGGCCTTATTTCATGATATCAGCCGGATCTCAGCTTAAACAAGATGCAGTTCAGGACAGAAACTCTGCTTCTACAACAGCTAACTAAGAATGGCTTTAAGTGACCTCTTTCAAGGTCAAACAGTCACAAACTTCTTCAAGACTGTTTCAGGCTGGACATAAGGAAGAACTTCTTTACTGTCTGAGCCCCCAGGGCCTGGAACAGACTGCTGCTGGAGGTGGTGCAAGCACCTACTCTGGACTCCTTTAAGAGTCAATTGGACGTTTATGTTGCTGGGATTCTGTGGCCCCAGCTAACTTCCTGCCCCTAGGGCCGGGGGCTAGACTCGATCTTTCGAGGTCCGTTCCAGCCTTAATGTCTATGAAACCTTTCCTCGCAGTCCCTTCTGTTGCTAGCTAGTCAATAACACCATGCTCCACTGAAAGTACCCTCTCCCCACTGGCCAACAACCAGGAAACCCAAACCTGCCCTTGCATTTTCTACATTATATCAAAAAAGTAAAGCCGACACGTCCCCCATCTCTTTGGCTAACACTTCCCTTCAATTTACTCTTCTTGCTTTTACAACTGAACACTTTGCTCTTTGGTCCACCCATTCTTCCTTTAAGCCCCTTCTCACCAATCCAAAATGCATTTGCTTACAGAGATGTAGGTTGTAGCCGGGTTGGTCTAAGGACATAGGCAGACAAGTTTCTTTGGGTGAATCTGATGGCTATCTGAGTCTAATAAAAGATATCAGATTCATCCAAAGAAACTTGTTTGCTTACAGAGTGAACTTACTGAAATAAAAGCTTCCTACTTGGTGACTGAAATCATGGTTTTTAAATCACCCTTTTCATTTGCCTTTCACTTATTTTACAAAGTTAGGTGCATGTTCACTGGCTGATATAAAAAGTTTAAAGCATGTAGGCTTCCAGCTAAATAGAGCCTTCACAGCTTTTTGCTACATCAGTGGGCACAAGAACACTAAACACATTTGTTTGAGCAATTAAATATTCTTCTTAATTGTACATTTTACATTTCAGAGGCATTAATTTATCCTTTCAGGATGTTACAAAATGGTGAACGCTTTATTGCTAACCTGAGAGATATGCAACTCTTTGCTCATGATTTATATTAAGTAGCTGCCAATCACTTACACCCAGCAGCACAACCAATGCCCCCTCCCACAGGACTGAGCTCTTATATGACCTATTGTGCCCTGTTCTCAAACTTCAGCTTGAAAGTGAGATGCCTCCTGAAAGTGAAATCAGCACAAGTTAAGAGATTACAAGAACTTTAAGCTATAACATATGTTGCATTAAATTCAGATTTCATTTAAAACATGTATTTTTAAGAGAAAAATCAATTATGAAATTAAAAAAAGAAATTGGTGTTTATCAACCCTACTTCCTCAGCTCCTAGAACTATTTTCCTTTCCATCTCTCTGCAGACCACTACCTCTTTTCTGCATCGAAGTGCACAACAATAAAAAGGATTTCTCCTTCCCCTTGGGCGATTTCCAACTCTGTCAAAACGCTTGCTGGGAAACAGAAAGGCAGCAAAAAACAGAAACAGCTTTGTGCACAAAGCTGTGGGGGAGGAGGCAGAATGAAAAACTAGATAAAACATATACACAGTTCCTGATTGTGGAGAAGATTCAGCTTGAAATCTATGAAACTTCCTAGCTTAATCCTTCATCAGAATCCTTGTACTTTAAGCACCATATACAGAAAAGTTGGTATGTTAAACTTTCTGAAATACATTAATAAGGAACGATTCATACCTGTTGACTTTGGGCCCATGTCAGTGGTTTAAGGAAGTGGATGGGGAATAATTTTACATAGCATCTTCTTAAGAAGACTGAGATTCTCCCCTCATGAAAGAGTCTGCCAGGGACCCTGCATACCACTAAAATTCACTTCTTTCAGCACAGGACTCAAGTGGCATTTTACTGACTCTGCGCAGAGATAAATTTCACCCTAAAAATAACTACAATTTTATTCCCTTAAAATGGGCAGAACATCACAAGCCAAGAGACATGTGAAATTCTTGCCAGTAGGAATAAAACCAGATTAAGCTAGCCAACCATATCTTTCATTAGTACTCTTCCTGAGCCTTCACATGTTCTCCAGTCAAAACACCTGTCCCTTCTTCAGGGGTGGAAAAGGGCAATAAAATACACCCCCTAGCACTGAGCTGCTGTCCCCACCAGCATTTGTTCAATACTCCAGCTGTAGTATAGTGCTGAACGCTCGCTGCTGCATGCGTGCTTCCTCTTGCTGACCAACTTACAGGAAATGCTGTATGAGTGGTCCGAGAGCAGCCCACACAGCCCAGAGATGGGCCGTACACACAAATGAGCAAAGCATCAAGAAATAAAAATAGCGTTTTAAAGAAACTGCATTTCTCCAGGCCACAAGAAAACTGTCAGCTACTTGCACGACTGCGACGTAGCATACCTTATACAACTGTGTGAAATACTTCTGCTGACACTGCATGGCAGTTGCCTTCAGTCACGACAACAATAGGCTAGATTCCCTTCGGCTGCAACTCTCAGAAGAGATCTGGCTCAAAGCACAATCTTACAAAAATCTCGCAGTGAGATATTTGAAACCACTGCAACACTCGAATTTTTGAGTCAAAATTCATGAAGTAAGCCACTATTTAGGAACGTTTATGCATTTCTGATGCAGTTAGTCTGTAAGGTACAAATCTACCCTGCCTTCTGATTAAGTCTATCCCAACCATGCAGTTGGTTCAATAAAGGATATCACCCACGAAAAAAAAACAAAAAAAATCTGTGTCCGTCTCTTAAAACTACTATGGTTATCCCACTACAAATTCTTATGTTAATACTTCTGTCTGGTACGATGGGTTTTTCAGTTCAGCATATGACACCTTGGAGGAAGTTAAGCTAAGCTAAATCAGAATAAATCAGTCTTATTCTAGTACAAGAGCATCCGCACTGAGAACCCAGGCAGTTCTCTAAGTCTAGCTAACTACTCTGATATAACTATGTTAATCCTTAAAGAGACTGATATTTTAGAAGGTTTGATTTTCAGTCACCAGTGGTCAGAGGGGAGATAATGCTGGGAAAGGCAAATAGACAAACCCACAAGGATAAAGGGTAATGAGATAAGAATCTGTAGTCCCCGTTTAGACCCCAGGCAACTCTGACCTATACTCCGCCAGCCTTTTGAGGGTGGGGAAACCTGCTCTGAGTTTATGGCACAGATTCATTATATCTGGCAGCAGGGGGAGCGTTTCATTGTGTTCTGGTTAAAAGGCCAAGTGATCCTTCAGAAGTTAAGACAAAAATCCCTGAGTGACGTAATACACTGCTAGGAATATTCCTCTACCTAAAAAATATTTCATTTTAGGTGCAAGACCTTTAATAAGCCAATCATAAATTCTTTAACTAGAGGTGTTTAAATTAGGGCAAGGGAAGTTCTTACCCCAAACAGTTTAGCTCTTTAGCTTAGAACAGAGGTGTCAAGTCACCCATGCCAGATCTGGTCCATGGGGGCTCTTTGGTGGGCCAGATCCATGAGGTCCGATGGTGGTAGTGGGGCAAGCGGCCATGGGCCAGGCGGTCATTTTTGCCATGGCAATGGCAGCACAAGCAGTGTTGGGCTAAGCAGCCATGAAGTAAACAGGAACTTTGCTCCCCACTCTGCTGGATTCTGCCAAAGGTCCTGCCAATTGCTAGCTATGCCTCTAAATCCCCTGGCCCACCAGTGGCTCAGTGGGCTGGATGAAGCAGCTATGAGCTCCATGTTTGACACTCCTGGCTTAGAACATCACCTCTTTAAAAACTTTAAGATGCACTGGGCAAGCCAGATGCTCTCCTTCCCTGATACCTTAAACTGGCACAAAGAGGACCCACCTTTGCCCTTTCCCCGTTATTCATCGCTCACTGCAAGCATGACTGTAAATTGTAGGCAGTGGCTAAGGATAGTGTAAGATAATGTAAATACAATCAGCAAACAAAGGCACATTTAAATCTAGGTAGGTGAGTGGAAGTTCAGTTTCAAATCTTCAAAGCCTCCACAGCCCGCAGGCAGCTGCCAAGGGAGTTTCCTCTACTACACAAGCAAAGACACATGGGAGTTTCCTCCCACAGTGCTTTCTTGGCAGTAGCTCATACACATAAGTGAAGCAATCTAACCACTGGCCTGGCCTGCCTGTAATTAGAAGCAGAGGACAGCACAAATTATATCCAGGAACTGATCTTAGACCATAGTTCAGCTTAGATGTGAGCACATACTCTAGCTCTTAAGTGAAGAGACTGGTAAACAGTCAGATGTCTTGAGATTTTCTATTTACTTAAGGTGAATTGATCAATTTGCAAATAAACTACAAGTTTAAAAGCAACAGAAAAGAGGAAAACAACAAATTAGCCTTTTCTGGCTTTCAGACTTATATTAACTAACTTTTTTTGTATAAGTTTGCAGCACGTGTGCTTTTTTGCTTCCTAATAACTGCTTCTGAATCTCCATTTTATAAGGGAAACGGTAATTTCTTCATTTTACCAACAGATCACAGAATTCATCCTCCTGTATTGCATCTTAATGATTAAGGCAGGGTAGATGTACACATTATAGACTAACTAAATCAGAAGGATATACCATAAGCTTTTGCGAGTCCAAGCTCATTTCATTAGATGCTGCAAAGGGAGATGTACAGAGCAGCATACCAAATGTAGAGAGCAATTTGAATACAGAAGACTGAGAGGAAAGGAGGGGGCGAAGGGGAGAGGAGGCAGTGCTGGGAGAGGCAAACAGATAATAAACCCATAGGGTGAAAGTGCAATGGGATAAGAATCTGTAGTCCCCATTTAGACCATACTTAACAGAACCCAGCCTGTGAATTTCTTGTTTTGCAGTTTCCCATTCAAGTTTGTTTTCAAAGTTTTTCTGTTTAAGAAAAACTACCCTGAGGTCAGCAATGGCATGACCAGGGAAGTTAAAAGCACTCTGCCACAAAGTTGCCTGCCTTTCTGGAGCTGATGTCAGATTGATGCCAATTCATTCCTACACACAGGGATGGCCCCATCAGTCCAACTGATGGCATAAATGATACTGGCAGAGTTGCAGGTGAATGAACCTCAGATGTTATAATCCATGTTATCTGGTCCAATGATGACATGGCCTGTATTTGGGCTGGGGGAACGACACGGACACAGCTAGCATCTGGGTCCATTGCAGAGCCCGGTCACTCAGTGAGAATGGGAAGTAGCTGTTGCTTGAGAGATGCTATTTGAGGGGCCTACCTGTAAACCAGAACAGGTTTGTCCCCCATGACTACCTTGAGATGGATGTCCTGTTCCAGAAGGGGCGGGAGGTTAGTAATAAGGATCCAGGGTTTCACTGTTTAAAAATCGCAAATTCTCCAATAAAAACATCCAAATCCATGATTAAAATGAAACGCCACTATATGCAGGTATCAGTTGAATACAAATGTTTTATTGATATATTTACAATTTTAAAGCAATTTGGAAACCTACTAGTGCCTCAATCACTATAATAAAATAAATTCTTCATACCTATAAAGTTTGGTACTTAATTTCAGGATTTTTATCATGGAAAAATTAGAGCTTCCCCTACCCTCTTTGCTCACCAGGATGTGGGTCCAGGACCCTCACTCCCAAGCCACAGCCCCCCAGCCTTGCTGGTGCCCCTCACATCCCACCCACAGGCCCCCGGCACTGCTGGTGCCCCTGCCCCCCCCCCCGCCAATCTTCCAGAGGGGGCCCCAAACTTCCAGGGCTATGGGGCCAGGGACCTGGGCCTGCAGCCCTCTGCCCCCCAGCTGCTGCCCACAGGAATCAGTGCCTGCTGCGGCCCAAGCAAGGAACAGAGAGTAGAGCCCAGATCTGCCTCCCCCACAGGTGGTATGGCCAGAGCAGAGCCTGTCAGGGGTGCAGATGCAGGCTGCCTCCTGAGGGCTCAGGACTCCCTGCCCTGCCCCTGGGGTCTCCACAGCCCAGCGAGCAGGACCTGGCACAGCAAGGCAGAGCAGGGCTGGGGGGAAGCTTCTTGCTGCTGCAAGATCGGCGCGGCCCTGGCAAAGTGCCCCTGCCTGCCTGGCAGCAGTGACGGGCACAACTCTGCACCGCTGCTGCTAGGCAGGTAAGGGGCGCTTTGCCAAGGTGGTGTGGAACTTGCAGTAGCAAGGAGTTTCCCCGCCTGGTCCCGCTCTGCCCTGCTGTTGCAGGTCCCACCCACTGGGCCGCAGAGGCCCCAAGGAGAAGGCAGCAGGGTGGGAGTCCTGAGCGCACAACAGGTAGCCCACTGCCCGCCCCTGCCTCGCACACAGATCTGGGGGGCACTTGCCCCCCACCTTCCATGAGTGCACACAGTGGCAGGGAGCCAGCCCTTTCCCCCCCTCCAGACAAGCCACCCGCAGCCCCATCCTGCTCCTTGCCAGGACCCTGCAACTGCACATTCTGGCTCCAGGCCCCACACACCATCCGGCTAGGCAATAGCCCCAGCCAGCTCACTCCCCTCCCTCCCTGTGGGGGCCTGAATCCCACCCCCCGCCAGACTTACCTGTGGGAGGTGCTCTTCATGCACATGGTGCCCCGTGCCTGATTGCCCTCCTCCCGCTTCCCCCTAGGCCCTTGCAGGCTGGAACTGCCAGCCTGCAGAGCTCTTTGCAGAACTGGAAAATCTGCGTATTTCTCTGTTAAAATGAGAAATTGACATTTCTCTCAGTTAAAAGGGAAAATCCACAATGCTTTTCCATTTTTCTATGGGAAACAGAAAACCCGGTTCCTTGGCCATTAACGATGCGTCCAAGATGGGTGCTGGGGTTGACAACCAAAGGGATTCTGTTCTCGTCTTAGGGATGGTATTGTAGCAGGTCAGAGTGAGGGCTGAGGAAAACAGGGCTGATTTTTTTTAAAAGAAACTTATGAATGAACAGAAAAGTAGAGTGAAGGAAAAAACTGTAAAGTCAACCAAAGAAACCCGAGAGATTTTTTCTCCCCACCCCTTTTCTGTTCTTTTTGCCAAGGCATTTTGGAAAGAGATCATATATACATATGTCTCATTGAAAGCTACATTCATGCAAAGCACATGCAAACCCGGAGCAGTGACAGCCACAGACCACTTAAGGAGAATGTGCAGATAAGTCAGGGGGATGGGAAGTAGGAACATGGCTTCACTAGGTTCCACTAAAATCATGAGGAATACTTTGATGTTGCTCAAATAGGTTTTGAATTAAGTGGAAAAGTTACTGAATAAAAATAAAAGATCCTTGCAGCATAACATTTAAAGGAAACACATATTATACTAATCAATGAATAAGTAGACTGTCTTTTCAATATTTAATACCAAATAGATGCAACAAGCAAATTTATAAGCACTAGTACTGTTCCACGTAACAATTATTTAACTAAATGCTAAATAAATCCATCCAATGAAGCTTTTTCTACAGGGAATGCTTGATCTTGTCACATAAGCAGAAGAGGTGGATGCTAGTGCCCCTTCTGTTAAAGACCAGTAATACAATACTTAGCACATTTACCTCTGCAGATGAAAGCTGCAACCAGCACCACGATGGAAGTTCAACCTCTGTCAGACACTGAGAAGGAAAACAAGACAAATATTTTTCTGCTCCGACAGAGATTTTGCAGTACAATTTAATGAGCAAAAAAAGCTAATAAAGGGCAATCTTCCATTGTGCATTTACTGCTGCACAACACAGTAGCTGGAGTGAAATAGCAGCATAGTAAGGCATCTCTACAAAGTTTACATTAGGATCAAGGCAATCCACAAGTAAGTTATCTGCCTACATTACATTAGTGCCTGGGGACAAACTGGAGTAGGCACTGTCCCGACACCTTGTTAGAGAATAGTCCCCACCTTCCCCCAGTTTCAAAGTTTCAATATACAAATAACGAGAAGAAAAAAAGCACAGAAAGGTGAAAGCACTTTGCCTAAGGTCAGACAGTAAGTGAGCAGTAGAACCAGAAAGAGAACCTAGGACACTTGACTGAGTCCCGTGCCATCTCCACAGCACCATACCTCCCACAAAACAGCTCCAAAAAACCAACAGACGGGCTAATCTTAAACTTGGAGGGAGAATGGACTGTAATAACTTCAATTTAAGTTATAAATATAATGCAACACTTAAAAAGTATAAGCTTGGGAGGGGCAGACTGCCGTTTTCCTGTATTTATACAGCATCTAGCACAAATAGGTGTATACACATGATGGGAACTGCTAGGCACTGACAGGGAAGATACGCAAGAAGAGTGTGGAGTATTTAGGAAAAAAAGCTACGCTCCTACTTCAAAGCCCTGAGGTAAGTGGGGAAGCAGGAGACCTGGAGGAAGAGCAAGAGGAAAGGGCTACAGGGGAGGTGCTCTCATACTTCCTGAGAAAATCAGGGCAATCAACTAGTTACCTCGGGTGTCTGTACATGAATGCACAGAGCCTGGGAAACAAGCAGGAAGAACTGGAATTCCTCGCAGAGTCACGGAACTGGGACATGATTGGAATAACAGAGACATGGTGGGAGCTCGCATGACTGGAGCATGGTCACGGATGGGTACAAACTGTGCAGGAAGGACAGGCAGGGGAGAAGAGGGGGAGGAATTGCATTGTATGTAAAAGAGCCATAGGATTGCTCAGAGCTCCAGTAGGAAACTGGAGATAACCCAAAGACTCTCAACAGACCCAAGGTCAGAGGAGAGAGCAACAAGAGCGATGTTGTGGTGGGGGTTTGCAATAGACCACCAGACCAGGAGGAAGTGGTGGATGAGGCTTTCTTCAAAACAGCTAGTGGAAGTTTCCCAGTCACAAGCCCCGATTCTCATAGGGGACGTCAAATCACCCTGACATCTCTTGGAAGGGCAACACAGCAATGAGCAGGCAATCCAGGAAGTTTTTGGAGAGTGAAGAGGACAACTTCCTGGTGCAAGTGCTGGAGCAGCCAACTAGGGGCCATGCTCTTCTTGACCTGCTGCTCAAACAGGGAAGAACTGGTGGGGAATATAGTAGTGGATGGCAACTTGGGCAGCAGTGACCACAAAATGATTGAGTTCAGAATCAATCATCCTGGCTGTACTTTAAAAGACAAATAACTAGGGAAGAATAGAACAGCACTGCTCAGGCATGCAGGGATGAAGTCAGGAAGGCCAAAGCACAACTGGAGTTGCAGCTAACAAGGGACGGAAAGGGGAACAAGGGAGGTTTCTTCAAATATGTCAATAGAAAGAGGAGGATCTGGAAACGTGTGGGTCCCTTACTGAATGGGGGAGGCAACCCAGTGAGAGGATGCAGAAAAGGCTGAAGTCCTCAATGCATATTTCACCTTAGTCTTCACAGGCAAAGTCAACTCCTAGACTACTGCACTGGGCAGCACAGTTTGGGGAGGAGGTGAGCAGCCAACAGTGGTGAAAGAACAGGATAGGGACTATTTAGAAAAGCTGGACATGTACAAGTCCACGGGGCCAGATGGGATGCATCCAGGAATGCTGAGGGAGTTGGCTAAGATTGCAGAGCCACTCAAATCCGCAGGTGCTGAGGGAGTTGGCTGATGTGATTGCAGAGATGTTGGCCATCATCTTTGAAAACTTGTGGTGATTGGGGGAGGTCCTGGATGGTTGGAAAAGGGCAAATGTAGCGTCCATCTTTAACAAAGGAAGATCCAGGGAACTACAGATGAGTCAGTCTCACCTCAGTCCCTGGAAAAATCATGGAGCAAATCCTCAAGGAATCCATTTCTAAGCACTTATTGGAGAAAAAGGTGACTGACTAGGAACAGTAAGCATAAATTCACCAAAGGCAAATCATGCCCGATCAACTTGATTGCCTTCTATGATGAGGTGACTGGCTCTGTGGATTGATTTTTATCAAGGCTTTTGATATGGTCTCCCACAAAATTCTTGCAGGCAAGCTAAGGAAATATGAGCTGGATGAATGGACTGTCAGGTGGATAGAAAACTGGCTAGAGCATTGGGCTCTGATAATCAATGGCTCCCTGTCTCGTTTGGATAATCAATGGCTCGATGTCTAGTTGGCAGCCAGTATCAAGTGGAGCGCCCCAGGGGTCGGTTCTGGGGCTAGTTTTGTTCAATGTCTTCATCAATGACCTGGAAGATGGTGTTGAGTGCACCCTCAACAAGTCTGCAGATGACACCAAGCTGTGGAGAGTGGTAGATATGCTGGAGGGTAGGGCCAGGATTCAGAGTGACCTAGACAAATTGGAGGATTGGGCCAAAAGGAATCTCATGAGGTTCAACAAGGACAAGTCCAAAGTCCTGCACTTAGGATGGGACAATACCATGCAAGAGTACAGGCTGGAGCAGAGGTGGGCAAAATATGGTCCCTGGGCCACCTGACCACAGTGCGTCCTGCCGCCCCTTGGGCACACAGCTGGGCTGGCTTGGCTCCACAGCAGGACTGCCTTTCTAGGCAGCCCAGGTGGGGTCAGCTCCTTCCACTGCTGCCACCACTGTCCCCACCCGCACAGTACCAGCTGGGACCTGCACCACACCGCCCTGACACAGTGTGCCCCATGACTGCTCTGGACTCTCCTGTCTGGGCTAAGCAGCAGCAGCGGCAGTGGCACTGGGCAGAAACTGTTGCTCAGCGCAGAGGGAGAGTAGTCTTGCTGCTGCTGGGTAGTTCTTGGTACAGCCAGACTGCCCTGCATCTCTGCTTCCCGGGCTGCCCTACAGCTGTTCTGCACTGTCACTGCTGCCACATTGGGCAGCCCAGAGGTGGCGCTGATGCAAAGCAGCCCAGAGGCAGTGGCGATGGAGATGGAGATGTAGGGAAGCCCAGCCCGGGCAACCCCAATGAGAACTGCCCAGTGGTGGTGAGGGGGAGTGGCTGCTTTCCCTCGACACCAAGCAACAGTTTCTACCTGGCCCTGCCACTGTTGCTGCTACTCAGCTCAGACGGGTGAGATCAGAGCAGACACAGCGAGCACCAGGTCGAAGCTGCGTGGCACAGGTGGCAGCCAGTATCATGGGGCTAGGGGCAGCGGCGGCAGCAGCCAGAAGGAGCCTCTACCGCCTGGGCTGTCTAGAAAGGCAGTCCTGCCATGGAGCTGCCCCAGCCTTGCTGTGTGCCCAGGGGGCAGCGGGATGCACCACAGCTGGGCGGTACAGAGCAGGCGCAGGGCAGGGCTGGGGCTACTGGTGGTGGCAGCGAGGCACCGCTGGGCACACAGGTCCCAGGCTGTTGTGGGGCGGGTG
>NW_005842562.1:34431-51211 GCF_000455745.1 Alligator sinensis | reverse complement strand
GTACCCTCGAACCCTCTCCCGAAAACCCCACAACCACACCCTCGCCACACACAAACACACACCCCACAAACACCACACCCACCCACACTCACAACTGTGTGCCTCTGGGGGGGAGCTTTGCTCACTGCTACATGCACATACTCCAACACACGCACAAATACACCACCAGCCACCCTCCCCCTCTACATATCCCACACAGACCGTATACCCACCCACACACCCCTACACATCCCCACAAACCCCCTATACCCACCCACATCTACACATGCCCCCACAACCTTCCCCACATCCCACATTACACATACATTGACACACACACATACCCACAGCCCCCAACAAACCCCCCCATCCCTCCCCAATATACAAGAATAAGACTTCATACTGAGCTGTTATGCAATCACCTTTATATACACCACACACACACACACACACACACACACCAGGACAAACATTTTTTTTGCCAAGAAGGCTAATGGCATACTGGGCTGCATTGGTAGGACTGTTGCCAGCAGGTCAAGGGAAGTAATTATTTCCCTCTATTCAGCATTGGTGAGACCACATCTGCAGTACTGTGTTCAGTTTTGGGCCCCCCAATACAGAAAGGATGTAGCCAAATTGGAGAGAGTCCAGCAGCAGGCAACAAAAATGGTGAGGGGGCTGAGGTACATGCCTTATGAGGAAACTTGAGGGAACTGGGCTTGTTTAGTCTGGAGAAGAGAAGACAGCAAGGATTTAATAGCAGCCTTCAACTACCTAAAGGAGGGTTTAAAAGAGGATGGAGCTAGACTGTTCTTAGTGATGGCAGATGACAGAACAAGGAGCAATGGTCTCCAGTTGTAGCAGGGGAAGTTTAGGTTAGATATTAGGAAAAATTCTCTCACTAGAAGGGTAGTAAAACACTGAAACAGGTTACCCAGAGAGGTGGTAGAAACTCCATCCTTGGAGGCTTTTAAGACCTGGCTAGACAAAGGTTTGGCTGGAATGATCAAGTTGGGGCTGCTCCTGCTTTGAGCAGGGGGTTGTACTAGATAGCCTCCTAAGGTCCTTTCCAACCCTCATTTTCTATGATTTTATGATCCACAGAAATGAGGTCCCAGTAGGTATTCAAAAAGTAGAGGTATCAAAAGCCTGTGCTTACAAATTTTGTATAGAAACAGTTTGATGGCATCCACTACACATCATATAGCCGTGTCAAAATTTGGACAACTGGGTTTTTATTAAAATCACATTAATTTGTATATTCAGGTAAGAGAGATTTCAGGAGTAATCCACTGAAGGACCAATAAAAATAGAATTTTGCAGGAAGGATATCATTTCCTTCCCACATTTAAAAAAAAAAAAAAATCTACAGAAAGTTAGAATTCTGTAAACCATTGTACATTTATAACCATGCAAAAGACATTATCTGCATGCCAAGGAACTAATTGTGGGTACAATTTTCAGTGACATCACAGTTTATTTTAGAGGTTGGAAGTCCCTGACAGGAAGTTTGTAATATTTGCATCTGAGCATTGTTAAGCTCCAGGAGCCAACTTCGGCACGACACTGACCTATTCCTTACAAATACTTTGTTATATGGTTTGAGATTGCTACGGCAGGCCTATATCCAGTCAAAGCAGCCAGACATGTACAATCCTGTAGTAGATGCAACTGTCTAAACAGAAAAATGAGTTTTAAAACTTGATGAAATCTGGCCACAATATTTCAGCTCAAATATGGAGTGATAATTATTGGCATAATCCCAACAGCACATTTTACAGAAGCTCTGAAATGTATTTACAGCATATAACTGGAAGAGAGCCAATCTGGTCCCCATCTTTAAAAAAAGGAAGAGGGAGGACGCAGGCAACTAACTATAGGCCCATTAGTCTTACTTCAGTCCTGGGGAAGCTCTTTGAGAAGATTATCAAGGAGCAGATCTGTGATGGGCTGGCAGCGGGAATGATGCTCAAGGGCAACCAGCATGGTTTCATTAGGGGCAGGTCATGTCAGACCAACCTGATTGCCTTCTACAATCACATCACAAAATCACTGGACACAGGTATCATGGTGGATGTAGTCTTTCTGGACTTCAGGAAGGCCTCTGACACTGTCTCTCACCCCATTCTCATTAAAAAGCTAAGTGACTGTGGCACTGATGCATACATAGTCAAATGGGTGGCAAATTGGCTGAGGGGTCGTACTCAGAGAGTGGTGGTGGACGGGTCATTTACGACCTGGAGGGAAGTGGGCCGTCGGGTCCCCCAGGGTTCGGTCCTTGGGCCCACACTGTTCAATTTTTTTATTACTTGGATGACAGGGTGAAGAGCAGCCTGTTTAAATTTGCTGATGATACCAAGATTTGTGGTGAGGTGGGCACGCTAGTAGGGAAGGACAGATTACAGCAAGGAACCAGCAGCATACCTATAGGCTGGGGAACTCCCTTCTCAAAAGCATGGTGGCAGAAAGAGATCTTGGAGTCATTATTGACTCCAAGACGAACATGGGCCGACAATGCAAAAACACAGTCAGTAGGGCTAACCGTACCTTGTCCTGCATTCACAGATGCATCACAACCAGGTCCAAGGAGGTGATCCTCCCCCTCTATGCGACACTGGTCAGGCTGCAGTTGGAGTACTGCATCCAGTTCTGTGCGCCGCACTTCAGGAGGGATGTGGACAGCATTGAGAGGGTCCAAAGGAGGGCCACTCGCATGATCCGGGGACAGCAGGGCAGACCCTATGAGGAGAGGCTACAGGACCTTAACCTGTTCAGCCTTTGCAAGAGAAGGCTGAGGGGGGACCTGGTGTCTGTCTATAAAACTTACTAGGGGGACCAGTGGGGTTTGAGAGAGACCTTGTTCCCCCGAGCGCCTCCCGAAGTAACAAGGAATAACGGCCATAAGTTGCTAGAGAGTAGGCTTAGACTAGACATTAGAAGGCAGTACTTCACAGTCAGGGTGGCCCGGATCTGGAACCAACTTCCAAGGGAAATGGTGCTGGCTCCTACCCTGGGGGTCTTTAAGAGAAGGCTTGACATTTACCTAGCTGGGGTCATTTGAGCCCAGTTCTCCCTCCTGCCCAGGGCAAGGGGTCAGACTAGAAGATCTACAAGGTCCCTTCCAACCTTACATCTATGAATCTATGAACTGAACATAAGAGCTAGGATGTAGCTAATGGCTAGATCCAGGCCTGAGAATCACAAGTTGCAGATTCCTTCCCTCCATCCAATATGGACCTTCTTTGCATCCAGGAACCTATTATATAGCCTCTCCGTGATGCTGTTCTCTCTCTCTCAATCAGGTATCCTAGCATCAGCAGCCAGCAGTTCTGAATACAAGACTCCAGTGCATCTACCAGCTGCATTATACTGCATCATTGGAAAAGCAGAGGGAAAAAACCCTTTTCCAACTCTTTCATTCTTATGTTAAAGTACTTTCAAACCAGACTTGACCTCCAGCGTTTGAGAGACCAAGGTACTCTCCTGTCAAGTCACACCAACATCTGCAAACAGCCTATCTGTAGAACCTACCTCCTCCACCTCCTTTAAAATCAGCTGTCCAGGAGCTGCTTCAGTGGGAGCCTGACTCTGTTAAAGGCTTAGAAGTGCCATGTGTGAACTACAGTTCACTAAACTTGCCCTCCTTGGTCTTGAAAACCTTCAGTGGAGTTGAATGACCCTACCTCAGAGAGCTTTGCAAAGAGCTCCTTTCCTTCTACATCCCTTTCCATTTGTACAGTACTATTCTCTGAATCTTTCCTCCTCCAAGGCTCTCTACTTCTGGTGCCTCTGGAACCTGGCTAGCATTATCCGTTACTAGCTCTACACTCAGGAAACACGCACTTCTTTTTATAGGTCTAAAATACATAGTGCAGTATAAACTGCAGCAGCCTGGCTGCTTACAAGTTCTCTGGAGTACATTACCCTAGTGGGCCGCTCTGCAGCGACTTACCAGTGAAGAGAGTACAGCTAAAAGGGTCTGTACTGATATTTAAACCCCTATAGCAGACTGGCCCTATCTGAGAGGGTAGCTCTACCACAACCAAGCACTCCTGTAGCAGCTACTTTCCACTGGATCCATGAACCAAGAGGAGGACGTGTTGTGAACACAAGGATCAGATTCCACAGAACACTAGAACTTATTACAAAAAGAAGAAAACTATGATTAATTCTGTCACATGGAGACCAAATGTAAAATTCAGCTCTGGAATTCAGTTTTCCTTCAGTAGGTATATGTGCGTACTCAAAAATACTAACCCCCACCCCCTAATCAAGATACCTTTATCTTACAAATTTGAAACATTTTGGCAATGCCGAGATACGCCAAAAGCCACACACAGAGATTTCTGCGTGCTTACAATCTATTTTATGCAGCACAAAGTGCTCTATAAGCATTAAGGGGAACCATGAGTGCTGTTCAGGAAACTACAGTGCTGCCAAATTCTTCACCTTGGAGGCAGTGCCACTATGCCATGAATTCAAGCTCCAAGATTTGCAAAACCACATGTGCATTAGATAGATAAGCATGCCAAACAGTGGCTTGTGACAACATGCATCCTATGGCTTGCTTCTACATACAACACATGGCCTAGGCATCATGAAAGCGTTGTCGGTACCAGATGGCTGCCACACCCAAAATGAAAGGGTCAGACCTGATTGCACTTGCATTAGTGCAAGTCAGAATCTCTATTCAAATCAAGGGATTTAGCCCAGTGTAAAACTTGTGAACGAATCCCAAGGTCCATCTCAGATCTGCCTAAGCTGTTGTGGTCTATGCTTCTGTATAGCATGAACAAGTCAGGTGGAGCTTAAAAAAAAAAAAAAAAAAAAAAAAGGTGTGAAACAGTCTTCTCTTTCTAAGCATGCTCCACCTCTTAAAAGATTTCACTGAAATCTTTATATTCAGCACCTTGCAAAACTGTTCAGACTTGGTTTAACAAGTGTTTTGGCAAACTGTATTTATCCATGTGAAGATGTAACTCATAAAAACTTGTATGCAACAGGTTCATGCCTGCACATTTAAAAAAAACAAAAACCCAAAAAAACCTCTAAAACCCAAAGTGAACTTCAGAAGACTAATACAGAAACTAAGACTCTAATACTGCTATATAGAGCAATTACCCTCTTAGAGCAAAGCAGCTTTTTTCCCCTATAAACAGAACAGTCTTTACTGCATTCCAGGGAGTTTATACCAGAAGTCAGAATCCATTTGATGAAAGACAAGATGTTTCCTGGCATTATACTGGCATGTAGCTCATTGTAAATTCTTGTCTTGTTTCCTCCAGATAGAAACCAAACTGCCCCGAAACTAAGATTCTCCTTTTGCATCATTATATTTCCCCGATATTACATAGAAAACTTTGCAAGCTTGTTTTTTTTAAATGTGATATTATCACAGTTTAGCAAAAGCATAAGTGCAGCATACAGCATATAAACACAATACAGCTTATCTGATTAGCAATGGAAATACACAAGAGATGCATTAATATTCAGGCTTCCAAATACATCTTTTGTTTTAAAGTTACAAAAAGCAAAAAACCCATCTGACTCAGAATTCTAATTTCCCTTTGCTGCACCAGAGCAACAGAACCTGATCATTATGGTTTGTCAGCAGCAAATACACCCACTGAAAGACAGCTTGTTGAACATTAAAGTCCAAAACTCTTTCCTTCCCACATTCTCTCAAGCAACACAATATTTTAAATATATCTAAAAGGATCTCATCTTTGGAGGTGGAGGGGTGGTCTTTAAAAATTAAAGCACCACATTAATGGACCTATTTTAAATCATGGTTGTCAAACATGTGGCCCATAACTGGATACATCCCACAGAGCTCCACCATCCGGCCCCTGTATCTAATCAGACCCACATAGCACACAGGTCTGTGGTGCAGGGCAAGTCCATGGGCTGGACTGGGTTTACAGACCCTCTCCACTTCCCCCTCCTCCAAGATGTCTGATCCAGAAACTGCTCTTGCTGGTCTGGGACCCATGCTGTGTACAGTGAAGATCTTTGAGCAGCCAGGACAAGCACTGCATGCAGTGGCTGCCCTGGGCCATACTGCACTACACATAGCACCCACCCTGGCGACTGCACTGCATGAAGTGCCTGTTTCAGTCAGTCCAAGCTGTGCACAATGTGGATCCCAGACCAGTTGGAGGACCCGGTATGCTGGGGCAAGGGGAAAAAGGGAAGTGGAGGGGGTCCATGGGCTTGATCTGGTCCGTGGACTAGCCATGCACCATTTACTTCGCCTGTGGAGTTGGTTGAGTTTGACAGCCCTCTTAAATGCTGGGTTGGTCCAGATGCCTGTTGTTTGAAGCCATCAACAAAATGATGGCCTGGCTGGTCCAGGGGTAAGCAGGTGCCAGTATACTCTAAACTTGGAAAAAACATTCTTGCCTTCAGTTAAGATTTGCACAGGACAAATTACATACAAAAGAGGACTTGAAGACAACTCAGGGGTCACCGAGTCCTACTCCCTGTTACTGCAGGTAACCAAATCATACAGCCTCATTCATAAATATATTATGTTCCACTGTAAAACCAACTAGATTGTTTGCCCCCAGTAGTAACACCAGTTCTCAATGGATAGGAAAATATGCAAAACATCTGTTCATTTCCAAGATGATGATTACTTTCTGTAAGTACTGTAGCTGAAGTTAAAAATAGATCAGGGGAAACAAAGGTTCACACAAAACCACATTACTTTTTAAATTTTGGTCTAACAAGACATGCTTCACTAGACAGAAAGCTATTCATGTCATAATCCACTTCCTCCTCCTTTTGCTATTAGCTAGCTGTTGAATTAAATTTGCGAGTAAACAGATCATTTTAATTTACTCAATCTTCCACAGAATCTCTAAGCTGAGGCACTGGAATTGTATCACTTTTTTCTTTTTTTTTTGCAAGGAAGAAGATTATGCATCTGGTTGAGACTTAAATACAGAGAGAGAGAGAGAGAGAGAGAGAGAGAGAGAGATTGACGAGTTTGGTAATGCCTTCCATTTTTCTTGTGCATCTCTCCATATGCAAACTCTGTTGTTAATACAATGTGAAGGTGGAGAACCAATTTAAATCACCCCAAAGTAAGGATGTTTTAAGAATAATGCTTCCTCTTGTGCAGGCATTGTTAAACTGTCAGTTATTAAATAATCACAAAACATGAGACTGTCTAACTTATGAAGCATGAGTGACTTCAATTTAATGACCTAGGACAACTAGATCAGTCCCACAATGTAAATGCAGGACAACATACAGTTACTCAGATTGTCTGACTGAGTCCTAGCCCAGCTAAAATAAACAGCAAGAAGCCAGCTTGTCCACATGATGAAGGGAATGGTAGATACAAAGGCAGGCTTAGTTTTAGCCTGTTAGCAAAGGCCAGCTTGAACTCAACCACATCTACCACCCGATACAAACCCCAGTGTGAGTCCCACAAAACTGCCTATCATGTTGATAGTCTATGTATAGGACTAGCACTCCTGATGCAGCGATCAAATACTGAAATCCTTCTACACTTTAAAGGACTGTTTTCCCATTTCCTCCTAGTTCCTATCTATGTTTTGCCCTCACCTCAAGCTCCTGAAAACAACTTAGCTTTCAGTTACATCCCCATTACTTATGAAAACTCGTTCACAATGGGTCTTATACCACACCTCCCACCTCTCCTCCCCATTTCAAATGCATAGTTTAAATACACAGAAAAATTCTGAAGCAGCAGCATGAGTTAGTCATATACACTGGTGCCCCAAACTCTCCCATCCTGGCCCCTCTAGGGACTGTTGGCTATACATTAAGAATATTTGCTGAACTAGAGGCTTACTGAGTTGAATACAAGTTAATAATAGAAGTTCTGGTCAGGCTGTGAGGCTGTTGCTACTTAAACTTAGTATGTGAGCTTTAACACCAAGAACTCGTCCCTACCGCTGTTGAAACAAGTTGCAGAATGCTAAAAATCAAGCAGCTCTTTTCATTCAGTAGTGCGGTTTAAAAATGTGGCAGTAGTAACGAGCTCCAATTTTTGTGTCTAAAGAACGAATGATTCTTCTCCCTTTTCCCATTATACTGTCAACTTTAATAATTTTCCAGTTACCACATTTAGAGATGTTGCTAGAGTATAAAAAATGTGTACAAATAAAGAACAACAATAAACTGAGCATATGGCAGCATATGGGGACCCCAATCGTGGACCAACTTCCATCACAAGGCACAAAAAAAAAAAGATGGAAAACAAGAAGATGACCCTTCTCCGAGAAATTCAATCCAATTCTAAGACAGGGGACAAAAGATGAATACAACATGAAAGCCAAGTTTAAAGACTGAACCCCTTGATGGCTTTCAGGCAGACTCTCTGGAGAAGGCTTGCTTCCTCCATAACAAAGTGGGTAGATGACTAGCTGGCCAGATTCCTGTGCAACATTTCAGTGCAGCTGAAGTTTACTTCAACTATATTTATTGTCTGGTTAATATCTGGTTAATTGTTACTTTTTTAAAAAGCTAAATAAGTCTATATTGCCATTTCCCACAATTTTAAGACTCTCACAATGTTTGGTATTTCTCTCAAAAGTTTCAGCTGTTAGAATCAAGAGATTGCATGAGATGCTCAGATTTCATTTAAAATTTAAAAAAATGTTTCTAACTCTCGTGGCTTTGCAGGACAAGAATTAAGCATGGAGTAAGTGCACCCTGAGGTTCAGAAACCAGCAAGCAAATAAATTAAACTAACAAAAAAATCCTCATAATTTTTACGTCAAACTCACTATTTTTTTTAGAGGCCTGGCTTGTGATTTTTGAGCATTTGGCATTTGCAATGGGATCCGTATTGCTGTTAAAAAAGGAAGAATTTTAAAAGACATTTTTATTTTTCATGGCCCATCTTGATTCTTTACATGCCACTCAGGCTCAAACCACCCAAACACTTGTTTCTAGTAAGTACTACTGATTTTTCACCTGCTTCTTGCAAATATCCATTCACAGGACCCATATTGTTGGGAAATAACAGCAGCCCATACCCCAAAAGCATACAAAATTCAGCTTGGAAACTGTAACCAGCCCTGTTCTTTTAAGGTTCTGTTCCTTTTGAAGGAGACATCAAAGCCACCACTACTACTGAATGCAGAAATCAGTTTTTGTAAGAGCTCTACTCACTGCAAACCATTGGAAACATGAAGGAACAATAGAACAAAGCTTTAGTTAAATCAGAAAGTATTTTTCTTCTCATTTTTATATTTAGGTCTATAAGATATCCCTGAACCCTAGCCACTGTTAGCTAGGAAAACACATACTGCAGTTGCCTCATTTTTGCAAAGTATACTCTACATGCATAGAGAGTCAGAACAAGACACAATTCTGTAAGCTGTAGTTAAAACATCTGTTTTATCATGAAGGCTTGGTCAGACATTGATAATATATGTGCTTCTAATATACTGCTTGTTGAATGCTCTCAAAAGGTATTTGACAATATTAAACACCTGTGGTTCTTCCACAAGACACCCCTGAGGGAGATTAATAGCCAGGTCCACTCTGCACAGGAGGAAAGAATCACACAAAGGGCTAAACTGAGGCCCAAAGGCCCAGATCTTCAAAAGCTGCCTAAATCCTCTTAATCTCAATGGGAATTAGGTGCCTAAATATCATTAAAGATCTGAGCTAAAACAAGTTACCCATAATCACTCCTACATACTGAGTATGGCATATGGAATATTTTAGATTAGATACAGCAAGTCAGTGGCAGTGCAGGGAGTAAAATTCAATACTTCTGTCTTCCAGCTACATGATAACTATGAGATGTTATTTTTTCAGAAAAAGGAGATTTGGTTTTGTCATTCTTATAAGTGATAATAGAATAATATCAGACTTATTAGAATGCTAATAAATGATAATAGTCTTACTGCATCCAGCTACTTAAAGGGTAGAGACTTTTGGATGAGGGGACACAAGACAACCTTTGACTGCCCTGCAAGTGTAAAGATGCTCACATTTAAAGAAGAGATTCAGGTGAAGAAAAAGGTTCTGAACAGAGAACTATTGCTTCATTTCCCCAAATATGGAAACACAAATCTTGTTTCAATTATGCATTGCACTGCTGGGATGGAAGGACTTGTGCATATCACAGGTGGTCCACAGTCCACAACTTGATAGCTGATGCCACAATAAAACAGAAAGCTTTTGAACTTATATTTAAATATATTACAAGGCTGAGCAGGAATTCAAGAAAGGCCAGTACAGCTGGCTTTTAATACTTTTAAGAATGTCCTTTCATTTGAGGTCTGCCTCTCTCACCCATAAACTATCCTCAACATCACAAAGATTCATTCAGTGACATGGTCCAACAGATGATTGAGCTAAGCAGTGGCTGATGGTTTAACTATATCAATATAATTACTGACTCCAGGTTTTTAACATGCTTAGATTTACCAGAACCTGTAGATTCCAGTTTCTTTTCCCCAGGCTAAGACTGATAGTTAAGAAAACTTTCTTGAGATAAAAAGAAGCCTCTAAGTTACTATCATAAAATCATTCACCATAGGAATTCAGGCTTTTCTTTCCCACCCTTCAGTGCCTCAAGCAAGATCTTCATAAAACTAACATGCAAGTGTCACTAGAATTAACTTTTGGTCTCTGAATGGAAAGTTTCATTTAATTGTTTTACTCTGCAGCTTTGTGGCAATGGTGAATGATCTTTAACTTTTTTCTACCCAGAATACAAGAAAAACCCTTCACTGCTTTATCAAAGTACTTATGGGGTGAATCTCAGACATGATGAGCCCCTTCAATGACCACTCAAAACATCTCAAACTCAGGCCACAACTGTGGAAGGGGAAAACATTTGGCACTTAACTAAGATACAGCTGAAGAAATCTATTTGCTGATCTATATAACTTTTTAAAGGGGCAAGGATAAAAAGAAGAGCTATATTAGGTAGCTTCCATAAAAGAAGGATTTCTGGATTCTCTGTTAATTGCGATTTTTCTCTACTGAAAGTTAATTCCTTGCCTGGGAAAAATACCATATTTTCTTACATGCTACGTGCACACCTTTTTTCCAAAAAACAGCAGCTGGAAATTGGAGTGCATACTGCATGTGCAGAAATATGGTAAGAGCAATTTTTTTTTTTTATTACAAAAGTAAAAGTAAAGTCTGCATGCACTCCACAAGGAGCAGAGCTGCTGCTACTCCATTATTTATAGCAAGAAAAAAATATTTCCCCCTGCATTCTGTCTTTCAAAAACAAGGTCATTCATTCCTGCCCAGGGCAGGGGGTCAGACTTGATGATCTATTTAGGTCCCTTCCCACCCTACATCTATGAAACTATCTATAAGGTCCATATCATATTCTGAGGTGCAGCAGATACGAGGAAAATCCTGTATTTCTCATAGGACTCCTTTGTGCTCCATAAATAAAATCCATCCCTATAACCTTATCGTCTTAACAGAAGAACCTGAACACCCCACACTACTTGCACAGTTCTTCTAATAAGAAGAGTAATATTTCATGTTGAAATTTTAACATTTTATAAGCTACATACAATAGTTTCGGAGGCTGACAAGAAACAATGCAACAAAACTGGGCATCACAAAATAGAACAGACTAGAGACAATGGACCACCTCCAGCATTGAGAGGCAACACAAACTGAATACCATGGTTGGTGTTAGTTTGACCTCCCACTAACTTTTTGTCTAGACAAGCTATTTGGTTGCAGGTGCATGCATAACGTAGGCTAGAAGAGGAGTTATTGTCGGAAAGTTTCATAAAGCTAGGAAACAATTTTCACGCTGTTGTTAAAAGTGATTGCTGAAAGAGTACTTTGCTATGCCCTCTTTTCAGCACAGGATGCACCACAGACTTTCCAGTTGATACATGTATAAACTTCACCTAGACAGAAAAACGGGACAGGTAGCCAAGACAATGAGTAATAAGAGAGAGAAAGCTACAAGTAATGGTTGTCATTAAAAGCAAATCCTTAAATCTAATATCATTAAATCTTTAAAAATAAGACTGTTTAGTCTTGGGACTAAACATGGTCTTGGGAGAGAAGGTCAATATCCCTCTCTGCTTGTCTCAAAAGCCCCCCTTCACAATATCCATGTATGGTATGCCAGCTTTTCTGTTCACCTCCATTCAAACTCCAACATCATTCAGTCCCTCTCAGGACTCCTGCAAAACTCAATCATGCCCCACACCACCACAATTTTCAGAGGCAATACTGAAGTGAGTAACTTAAGGAATAATTGGAAAAAAAACAGTATGAAAGAAAGCTACCGACACTGCTGGCTACTTCAGGTTTCTGGAATAATCAATGGCAGGGGTGTCAACCATATGACCCATGAGCCGTACCTAGTTGTAACCAGACGAGTGGCCTGCCACAGAGCCTGAGCCCTTCATCCCTGGTGGACATGACAAGCAGCAGCAGAAGGATAAACAAGGGCTGGCACAGCCTCTGTTGTGCTCCAACCACAAAATGACCCCAGATACGGGGTCCACTACCACCCAGAGATAGAGCTGTTGCTGCTGTGCACAAGCCAGAGCTGCCACCAGGGCATGACAAGTGGGCAGAAGCAGCTCCAGCTCTGGCACTGTGTATGAAGCATGCGGCAGGAGCTGGAGCCACTGCTGAGTGCACTACGCAGGGACCTAAGTGGCTACCACCATCACCACCTGCACCAGGCTGGAGCTGTGGCTGCCACCACCACCACCCGAGCCACCCTGTGCCATGGGGAAATCCAGCCCACAAGGAGTCCTGCAGGCCAGATCTGGCGTGGGGCAGAAGGCAAGTTTGACACTCCTAATCTATGGTAACATGAGAGCTGATAAGAGTCTCTTCCTACCTACCCCACCCCCTCTTAAAAAAAAAAAAAAAAGGGATCTAATAGGCCACTTCATCTAGCTAAGAAAGGGCTTATGGAGCTGATAACTCCTAATCCTTCACTGTTACTTACAATTTAGCAGAGGCAAAGTTACAAAGATCTACCAGTCAGTTATTCCGGCAAAGTCTGAGGATTTTTAAAACCTTGAACATTTCTTAAAAGGACTTGCAGAAGTAGCAAGCCAAGACTCCTGATCTTGCAAAACATGTATGCACATAGGCAACTTTATTTACAATGATACTATTTACAACTGTAAGCATTTGCTAGATCAGGGCATAAGCCAGCAACAATGAACTGATCTGATGGTCACAGGATTATGTATTTCAAACAATTCAGGAATCTGCTAGTTAGCCAACCTAAGGTGCAATTTATGTTTTTGTCAGAACAACACGACCTCACAGAAATGCCAACACCAACATAGCACTGCCATTACTGTACAAGTACAAACATACCTCTTCATAGGAAAGTAGGGCTGGAAGGGACCTTACAAGATCTAGTTCAGCCCTCTGCTCAAGGAAGGATCATCCATGACTAAACCATCCAAGCCAAATGTCTGTCTAACCTGCTCTTGAAGACTCCCAGGGATGGAGATTCCACATTTTCTCTAGCTAGTCTGTACCAAAGCTCGACCACCCTTATAGGTCAGAAAGATCTCCTCCTCGCCAACCTAAATTTCCTCCTAGCCTTGTCCCCTACAGCCACAGAGGCCCAACGCCATCCTCTTTATCAAGGGTTGACAACATACAGACAGTGGGCTGGATCCAGCCTGTAGAGCCGCTGGATCCAGCCTGTGGAGCTGGATGACACTGTCTGTGGGGCTGGGCCATGAGCAGCTGTGCTAGGGGAGAAGCAGCGACAGCACTGGAAGTCTGCAGATGCCTGGAAGCAGCACCGGCATCACAGCCAAGGAGCAAGGGGTTGGGGAGGAGTGGAGGTCACAGGCACAGCTCCTGGTGCTGGCACTGGCAAAACCCCCTACTCCTCAAGGCCAGGCAGTCAGCACAGGACTGGAGCCAGGCTGTCCCAGGCCGTGACTTGTAAAAGTTTGCTGGCCCCTGCTCTTTATAATCAGCTTTCAGGTATTTGAAGACCATTCTCCAGGTCCCCTTCAGCTCTGCCTTTTCCAGACTAACCTTAGTTCTTTCTGTCTTAACCCCTAAGTCTTGTTCCTGAGGCCCCTAAAAATTTTCGTTGCTCTCCACTAGACTCTCCAATCTATCAGTATTTTTCTTGGAGTGTGGGCCCAGAACTGGACACAGTACTGCTGGCGAGGCCTCAGCAGTGCTGAATAGAGCAGAAGAATCACTTCCCTTGATTTGCAAGCAACACTCCTGTTAATACAACCGAATAAGCCAGTGGTGCTCAACATCTCCTAAACGTTTTCTAGGTTGTCCATGTATTGCATGAGCAGTGAAAAATACAATGCATATCAATAATAAGTTTCTAAATCTATTTCAATTCCTGGATAGCATATATAAGCAAAATAACTGCAGTACTTGTAGTTAGTGGAAGAGAGTATTACCAGTAGATTTCTTTTAAAAATAAACAATTACCTTTTAAATATGCATCTCTACATTAATGAGAACGTGTCTTCGGTCATTTATAAAGAAGTGCTTTTTGATATGAAAACTTAAAGTTGCCCTGACAACACTCCCTTTGGTATTTAATCTCTTACAACAAAACTGAAATCTAAGGCCTTGATCTTGCCAGGTCACATGTGCACGCATGTGCATGTGGGAGCTTGCAGGATCAGGGCCCAAAGTAAGGGGAAAAAAAATGCTCCAATTCTTCACAAAGGAGCAACGTTTAAGTCTGCTTGACACGTCTGCAACTTAACTTTCCAAACACACACGCACACACAAAACAAACACTTATTTTCTGGCTTCTAACAGCATCATAGACTTAAAACTAAGGAGTTTTATGGAAAGTTTGGGGATATTAAATAAATTAAAAAAAAAACAAACAACCCACACAGACAGGAAACAGCCTATGCTGGAACCCACCACTATGCTGGCTCATTAGTTACTGTATTTGCGGAACATTGGCAAGAGGTTTCTATTAATCTGCTTTTCTTGCAACAGAGGGATGGTTCATTTATTTACTCCAAAAAAAATGAGAGAAAGAAGGCAGAAGGGAAAGAAACATCTTATTCCTTTCGGCAATAAGGCAGCCAATCATACAACAATTATTCTCTACGATATCGAAAGGATAAAAGTCATCATGTACATATTTCTGTTAAAAATTATTAGAAATAAGGAAGCAGGTACATAGATAGCTAGCCGTATTTCAGTCTGTGGTCTATAACGCTCCAAGAGTGAGAAGGAGACTACCTTCCCCTACAGCAAGTCTATCCAATAGCTGTCCTTAAAATAAGCTAGCTAAATAGAATACAAGCACTTGCAGAAAGTGAGGAACTAACAGCACTCTAGAAACAGAAATCTGATTTACCAAGCACAACGCTGACAGCAGCACTAGAGGCTTTGCTACCTTCTGGAGATTCAAGCCTGGCTCAGTCCCATGCCCATTTATTCCTGAAAGCTTCTGCAGAATTAAGACTGCCAGTAACAACAGTGTGAACATCTGCCTTGAGAATCACAGGACTGGAAGGGACCTCCAGGGCCATCTAGTCCAGCCCCTTGCTGAGATGCTGAATTCGTTGATCTAAGAAGTGGGCCAAGACACTCCCTCCATTCATTCTGGATGGCAGCAGTTGTCAAGATCTACTGGCCTAGGCTGTATTCAGCTGATCACTGAAGAGATTAGAGATGCCAGAGGGCATTACAAGCTACCCAAACCAGCTTCCCCAGTGCTTTGCCGAGTTGAGGAATGCTTAGAAGCCCACTGGCTCTGCCAAATTCCTCAGATGAGTGGCAGCTGCAACCCTTAAGAGAGGGCTGGTGGCGCCCGTTAACCACCAAGCCTCTGCAAAGCTTTAGGAACTCCAGGAATACCTTAGCTACAGAAACACTTTCCTTTGGGCGTCTCAGGGGTGTTGGTTGTAGCCATGCTGGTGTAAGGACACAGGCAGACAAGGTTCTTTGGGTAAATCTGACATCTTTTATTAGACCAACTAAACAGTTGGAAATTTTTTTCTGTAATTGTCTAGTTCATGGAGCCCTCACTTTAAGTAGCTTTTGGTTAATTCTTTAATACCAAATTAAAGACATTACCATAAAAAAGTGCCAGAGAGCAGTTTTGATACCTTCAGAACATACCATCACCTGAGGCTCAGAAATCAGATTTTGAAGCAAAAAGCGCCCACAGAAGTTTTTCCCTTGCATGTTTCCCCCTTCACCCTGCTGACCTGCCCCAGCCCCAGCCTTGTCCAGGTCACACAACCCAGGAACGGAGCAACGCGGCAGGCCGCAAGCGCGCGAGGGCAGGCACCAGGGGCCCGATTTCCCAGGATGCTCCGACGCCGGCAGGCGAGCACAGGCAGACAAGACAGGGACTTAACAGGATTTTCGAGTGCCCGGGCAGGTTAGTCACTGCCTTTCCGCTGCAGTTGATGGAAGTTAATTAAAAACTCAAACTGCCGGAGCACTTTCGGAAACCTCACCAGGCCCCGAGCTGCACGTACACGGCGCCTGTGCAGCGCTCTGGACACCGGCCCCGCGCGCCTCCCCCGGGGCCCAGGGGCGAGGAACCCGGGCCAGGGCACAGAGCAGCGGACCGGGCCGCAGGGGACCGGGGATCTTTGCCAAACTTTGCACCTGGGCCCCTGGTGCCCCGTGACAAGCCACCCCCTGCTCCGTGCCTCAGTTCCCCCGTCTGTAAAATGGGGATAAGGACGCCGGCCTCTTCGGCGGACCCCTCGGGGACGGCTCCCTGCCCCGCCCGGCGACCGACGGGCACCGGCACCGCCCTCCAGCGCGGCCCCGGCTCCGCCACGTGCCAGGGGCAGGGCCTAGGCCTCTTACCTGAGGGCAT
>NW_005842562.1:30211-34131 GCF_000455745.1 Alligator sinensis | reverse complement strand
CGGGCGGCGCTGCAGCCGGGGCCATGGTGGCGGCGTGTGGCAGAAGCGGGGCGCCAGCTGCGCGGGTCTCCTGCTTGAGCTGGGTGAGGGCTGACGGCCCTCTTGGGTCAAGTGTGCGGGCTGGTCCTGCCGCCGGCAGGGCCTGGACTAGATGAGCTCTGGAGGTCTCTTCCAGCCCAAACTCTCTGGTTCTGGAGCTACTGTCAACTCGGACACAACACGAGAGACGTAACACCCAAACCTGCCCCGGGTAAAGCAGGGAAACCGCGGCAGACCATGCCCCGCTTCTGTCAGTGGTTCATACATTTCATAGACATCGGGGCTGGAAGGGATCTCGGAAGATCAGTGCAGCCCCAAAATATTATTAATATTTGTTAATATTTGCTGGAGAAATCGCAGGTAGAGGGCTATGCCCTCCACTCCAGAGGAGGGCAAACGCCCCCACAGTCCGTACCAGCCTGACCATGGGGTAAAATTCCTTCCTGACCCCAAATCTGGCAGTCGGTATGACACTGAGCAGAGGGGCAACACCCTCTAACCAGGCTTAGGTCCTAGCAGAGATCTGACACACCCCACTCAACAAGCCACAAGAAGAGGTCTTTGTTTTTTCCCCACCAAAAGCAGAAAAATAGGGGGTTTTATTTCCTTTTGAAGCCTCTCCCCCTTCCTCCTTCAGTTACTTTTTTCCATCGGCAAAGTGGGACAAGACCCCAGATAACACGTTGGTACATGAAATGGGGGCAGCAGCGGCTTCTGCTGGAAACATTTTCTGTCGGTTTTCAGTAGGAAAAAAACTCCAGAACACACTTCTGGTAAAAAGCGTAGGTAAGTGCAAAGTGCCGACATTACTAATCACTGCTTCTCCCTTTGAATTCCATTGATCTTTGTAGTAAGAATGGTAATGGAAAAAAAACTGCACAACGACAGAGTCATATCTAAAGCATGAATCTGTACGTTGTACTGCAAATGGATTCAGATCGGGAGAAGAGCTGATTTCTTTGCTCAGATAATACGCTCGTTGAGTTTGGACACCATTAACTTTTATCATCTCTTTGGGTTAGTTCTGTGGCCAGAAAATATGCTGTTATGATACTTCCTACAAATGCCATTTGTTGGTATTGCCCTTCCTCTTCCATGTAAGTGCAAAGCATGATGTATCGAAGAGGATCACTCTCTTAAAGACAAAGAGCTAGATCCTGTCCTGGTTTACAGCTGAACAACTGAAACTAAGTTTAAACTCAAAAGAGATTGGCAGAAATCGAGAAATGTACACATTAAGGAGAAAACTGAATTATGCTCTTAGGCTTTGTTAGAAGATACCATGAGCATAATGCTGTTTACATCCAGGTGTTTGTGGAGAACAATATATAAGTAAAATTGTTGCTCATGAAAATAAAGGAGTAATTGCATTGGTAAGAGCCAGGATTATGCAGGTACTTTTCTGTACTTTTCATACTTTGCTGTAACATTCTCCTGACCCAAAGCGCTTCAGCTGCAAACTGCACCAGTGATCCTTGTTCCGGGCCTCTTCTGAGCAGAGAGCCAGCTGTGCACAACTGTAGGCTGTTTTATAACACGGACAAGCCCCACTTAAAAGACGTGGTGTGCCAGCTGGCAAGCCCTCAGCGTGCTGAGCTTCCACTGATTTCAGTTTGAGTTCTGTGTGAGAAGCACTTATCAGATCTGGCTTTTGCCTTCATCTAGATTTGAATGTCTCTGGAGGTGTATGGCTGGTGCACCAAAAGCATTCAGCTACAGACTAAGTAAATTAGGGCACAGATATTTATACTTTCCAAAGGAAGGGAAAGAATATAGGCATTCAAGCAAAAGAAACTTAAAGGGTGTAGGTGAAAATGCTTGTTTATATCACTTTCAAACATTAGCTGCTTTCTTATATTCCAAGGCTGTTTATGGCTTATATCCATCTGCTGATCATTTTTCATTCACTAGCAGGATATTACAGTAATTCTCATCTCTGGTTGGCTAGTGACGCCAGCCTCTGTTGTCCGCTTGTTATGTTTTCAAACAAGTACCTCTGTGTTTTCCCCCCATGCTGTTCCTCATGCTTATGAGGAGGACTTCTAATCATCCACAACTACTTCTGTCCTCCTTCAGACAAGTCCTCTCTCCTTTCCTTTGACGTGAGCCTACAAAAAAGCCCCCGGCAGCTTAACAGTTGGTGTACGGAGAAGACTGCCCATCAAGGTGGCCAGAATTGTCTCATTGTTTTTTTTCTGCCCAGGCAGCTGTTCTACATCCACCAGCTGTCTCATGTCCTATACTTGGATTGTGAACTGTTCAAGGCAGGGACTGCTTTTGTTCTGTACTTGTACAGTCCTAGCTGATGATTACAGATCCTGTGCGCAAATAATAAATAGTACTGGCAAATGCATTTGGTAAGGTAAGTAGCATTTGCATTGTCTTACACCTTAGGAGAAGTGTTT
Source organism: Alligator sinensis (assembly GCF_000455745.1). Taxonomy (NCBI): domain Eukaryota; kingdom Metazoa; phylum Chordata; order Crocodylia; family Alligatoridae; genus Alligator; species Alligator sinensis. The sequence continues at coordinate 31,687 of NW_005842562.1, read as the reverse complement.
TACAAACATCTTATTGTTACATCATCTGTCGGAAATCCAAAATAGAGAAATACAGGTTTTGCTCCTGCAGCATCACTTGAGTGCTGACCTGAAAGTTTACACAGCTTAAGGGTAATGTTGTCCAAAGTACCTAAATGAGGCTAAGCATGCAAGGCACTCTAGCCTTTCTGAGCATGCGTATTTCTGAAGCAGAGAACTATCACCATGCGGTGGCACTGCATCGTCTTGTAAACATGGGATGACCAGCAATGGCTGCAGAACTTCCACATGGTAAAGCACACCTTTATGGGCATGTGGTGATTGCCCAAACCCTTCAGCACTACAGTACAGGACTGAGTGTAATGGGGCCCTTACTCCATTAGTAGGGAGCCTGGGTGGCTTAGGGTCTGTTCTCACCCTTACATTTCCCCTTCCCCCCCCCACCTAGAAACCTTCATTCTCCACCCTCACCCTAGCCAATGTGGGCATGGCCCTTCCTGTTTGTTTCCCTGAGTCGGCACTTCCCCCGCCCTTTCTCAATTCCCTCCATCTCTCTGCCTGTACAACTATACACACACACTACTTCACTTTGCCTTTATCATGGGGTCTGAGTTGGTGGGCTTCCAGGTACTGCCACAGTTTGCAGGTGTGACCTAGCCCAGGGGTTTTGAAGGGGTAAAAGATGATTGGAGGACTTGGGATTCCCTTTCCTCACCAATCAGGCCCCAGAGACTCACCCCTCATGTCCCCTGATTGGCCCCTTGGGTCACCTGGAGGGGGATAAAAGAGGCAGCACAGCTGACTCAGGGAGAGACCAGCATGAGGAAGGAGCTTCAAAGAGCTGAGCCAGCAGTGCAGGAGCAGTAGCCCTAGAAGAGCCTGAAGGAGCAGGACCTGCAGGCAGCAGTTGGACCCTTAGCAGCACAGTGTGTGGCCAGTAAGGAGAGGCTCCCTACTGGGCTTCAGGATCCCCTACAAGAGGCTGTGGCCAGCAGGAGAGGCTTCCTGCTTCAGCAAGGATCTGAGCAGCGACCTGAGGGGTTCCCAGCTTGGGTTCCAGCTCCTCCAATCGGAGACCAGGCAGCTTGATGGGAGGCCAGGGCTCCAGTAAGGTCAAGACCCCTCGCAGCTCAGAGTACTACCAGTACTGGTGGCTGTGTGGCAGTGTTTCTGCCTGCCGCAAGGGAGATCCAAGTTCAAGTCCCAGCTTTAGTGAGTTGGGGTGAGTGAGCTAACAAGAAGATTTTAGATTTTTATCAGTTTTATTAGTTACAGAAAACAACACGTTTTAAAAATACCATCTTTAACCTGACAGTGTCATTTTAAACCACAAGCAATGATGTTCGGATTTTGCTTGATTCAACCATTAGAACACGGGGCCATTGTGTTTTCTCCCTTTCCAGGTACCCAGGCCCTATATTTCTTTGTCCTTTGACATTTTGTATTTTGTACCTTTTTATATTTCCCCAACCAGTATTGTTTGCTCTGCTGTTTGTG
>NW_005842562.1:24558-29814 GCF_000455745.1 Alligator sinensis | reverse complement strand
GCCCTTAACCATACGAGTGGCCCTTCTCTGGACCCTCTCCAGGTTATCCACATCCCAAGTGTGGCGCCCAAAACTGCACGCAGTACTCCAACTGCAGTCTGACCAGCGCCCGATAGAGAGGAAGTATCACCTCCTTGGATTTATTCGTCATGCATCTGCTGATGCACGATAAAGTGCCATTGGCTTTTCTGATGGCTTCGTCACACTGACGACTCATGTTCATCTTGGAGTCCACCAGGACTCCAAGATCCCTTTCCACTTCCGTTCCTCCAAGCAGGTCATTTCCTAGGCAGTAGGTATGCTGGACATTTTTCCTCCCTAGGTGCAACACTTTGCATTTCTCCTTGTTGAATTGCATTCTGTTGTTTTCTGCCCATATGCCCAACATGTCCAGGTCTGCCTGTAGTTGTTCCCTGCCCTCCGGCGTGTCCACATCTCCCCATAGTTTTGTGTCATCTGCGAACTTGGACAGAGTACACTTCACTCCCTCGTCCAAGTCGCTGATGAAGATATTAAAGAGTATTGGACCCTTAATAATTATGCCTGTTATGTTCCCAATATTGTTCCCTCATTAAAAGGTATATGGTTAAGTCCCCAGTGGTGGTCTGGCTCTGCTTTATAGAGGGAGGAGAGTCCCTACACCTCCCACAGCGCTTGTGCACCTGCTTTGATCCCTTCAATTGGAGAGGGGGTGCCTTTTGGAGTACCGCCCAGGTTACACAGGCAGGCTGAGGATGTGAAACAAGGTAGCCAACAGGGCTGACACCATCCAGGTGCTGACAAAGCTGGATGACCCAAGGAGTGGAAGTGAAGGGGCAGGTGACCCAGAGCCTGCTACATAAGCCCAAGCATTAGACCAGAAAGGAGCAGTCTGGCTGAGGGAGCTGCTGGAGCAAGAGCCTTCCCTGGGAGGCACAAGGACAGATGCACACACTGTGGCAAGGGGGACTTGGAAAGAAGCCTGAGCAAAAATTAGCCGCAGACCTAAATACCCTGTGCGTTTTTTCTGTTTAGTTTTCTTTCTACTTGGAGCTTGCCATATAGAGTGAGCTGAACCCCTGTGGGACATTGCTGTGCCTGGGGATGGGCATTGGCATTTTGGGGTTTTTCATCTTGTTCCCTGAAGAACCAGATCATGGCTGGAGGGAGGTGGAGGCCACTGAAAGGGATGGCTGGGGACACGCTGAACTTGAAGCTCAGTCAAGTGGGCTGGGTATGATCTGGAACCACTAATGTATGATGTGGTAGATATCACCCACAAAGTGTGACCCAAAGCTGAGCTAAGAGCTGGCAGCCCTGAGCAGTGGGTCCTAAAGTAAAAGTGAGACAGGGCCAGGAAGCTCCAGACCAAACAAAGGGTTGTTACTTTGAAGCATGCCTTACCCTCCAGGCAGCCTCCTGTATTAAGTTTACATCAAGATGTGGCAGAGAGAATACTAAAAGGGAAGAGAGGTCAGAGGGTACAAACACAACTGGAGAGCCTCTACAGTTGGGAACCCCATAGCAACATCTGTGGGGTGCCTACAGAAGCAAGTTGCTACATATTGCTATCACTATGCCAGACTGCTGTAGGTCCATGGCTAACAAATGTGGTGTTGGCAAGTCAACTGTCAGGCTGCTTGTAGCAGGAGTTTGCAGTGCCATTGTGTAAGTTATTTCCCTCCAGATTATAGGCACTTGGAATGTGCATGAAATAATAGCTGCCTTTTGGAATATGGGGTTTCCAAACTGTTCCAATTTTCCAGGAATTGGAGGACCGCAGGGGACTGGTGCATTATACCAGTGTGGGAAAGTAGTGGCAAAGAGACGTGACACCAGGGTTCTGAGCGCTTCTGGCATTTACATGTTTGGATCAACTATGGCCATACTCTGCCTGACTGATAGGGTGCAGGCATCCACCATTGTTTTGCGGTGTCCATCCATCCTTTCCTGTCATTACTTTTTAAGTTTTACCAGGATGTGAAAAAACTCAGTTACTTTCTTAGTAGGTACAGATTGGCGGGTTAGACATTTCAAAGGCTGATTCATGCAACTGGAAACCATCCCATAAGCAATGCCAGCTCAGGGTCAGGGAAACAAAGGAAATTACAGACATCTCTTTACTCATATCCTGGTCATGCATAATAATGTTGTGCAGAAGTGAATTGTAAAAGCATCTGCTGCTTGCTGGATTCATGTGTTACTGTAGAATATCTTATATTGATAGACAAGGGATTTTAAAAGAACTTGCTGTGCATTTCCCATAACTCCTGGGGTAAAAGCACTGCTAATCTTTGTAAGGTATATTGTGCTTGATTACAGTAATTGTATGGGCCTCATTTGGCTGAGGGCTGAATAAAATATCAGTTTAAACCCAAGTTTGTGTGATTGCTAGTTTGGGGGCTATAGGGTGCTACGTAATTAACTTCTGTTGATTGCTCACTGTTTACTGAGACTTCAAGAAAACCTTCAAAATGGTTTCATTTTGTTTCCTTACAAGTAAGGAGATAACAAGTGCTAAACAAAAGCAGAGCTTCATTCAGTTTGGTTGTGTCATATTGAATGAAATAGTTTGAATGTTTATAAAGGTTGCCCATTAGCCAGTTTCAGGAAGAAGATAGGATTTATCTCCTTATCTAGTTCATTGTTTTGGGGCTACGTGAAAAATGTCCTGACTTCACTTAAAGCCTTAATTTAAATTGTATCTTTAGAAGTCTTTTACAAAGAAAGCAAATATCCTGAGTTCCGAGACATCAAAGCCTAGGGCCTTTTAACCAGACTGGTAAAAAAAAAAAGGTATTTACAGTGATATGGAAGAAGTCTCCCCAAGAGTAATTTAAAATGCTCAACAAAGGTAATTTCTGTTGAGTAAGATCCGAGCCCAAATTTGGGAGTAGTGACAAATTGAGTAGGAGGAGCCCACTGACAGCAGCTCACTCAATAAAAACTGTAACTTACTGTCCCAATTTGGAGGTGACTTCACTTGCAGAACAACGAAGGAAGAATCGCAAGTGTAGCCCGGACCAGATTGATCACCTGACCCAACCTCTCTGTGAACACGAATCTCTTAGTTCACGCTGAAGCCGCGGAGCGCCCGAAAGGGACTGAAGGAAGGGGACTTAGTCCTATCACTGCTGAGCCCAGCTCATTGAATCGTATTGTTGAGGCCAGCCTATTGAACCGTACTACTGAGGCGAGCCCATTGAACCGTACTACTGAGGCCAACCCATTAAATCGTACTACTGAGGAATGAAACAATATTTTGGTATTTGGCTTCTCGGAATTCTAGGATTGTAAGTATATTATGAAAATAATAGTATTGATTCAAATTTAACTTTTAGTTGTAATTGTAGTTGTTTTTGTAACACTAATTCTTATAGCATTGTTTGGGAAGGAAGTGCATTCGGAGCATTGTTTTTGATATATGTAATTATTGTGTTTTTAATGTTTGTGGTGTTTCTTAAAGCTAAGCAGTGTTATATACGTAGCAAAGAGTTTTAAAATAAAATTGTGTTGTATAAATTAAGTGTGTAATCATTGTGAAATCGTGCAATCAGCTAACTACTCCCCCAGCCAGTGCATCAAAACGAATCAGTAGATTGTGTGGGATTTTCTCTATTCCATAACCCACTAGAGACAGGTTGCAGCAATGGAAAAAAGAATAATAGTCTCAAACTAACTGAATGGTTAGTTCACTAACTAGTTTTTTTTAAGCAACTAACTAATGGTTAGTAACTAACTCATTTTTTTTAAGCAAACAAGGCACAACCTGGAAAACAAAAGCACAGACCAAAATAACCAAAACCAAACCAAAACCTGCGAAGAACTGCAGGCTGCATCTGTGATAGTGATATAAACTATGTGATATGCCGATCTTATTCTCTTTTCTCCTCTGCTCTGTAGGGTATGAAGCAGGGGTGGGCAATTATTTCGGGCAGAGGGCCGCTTACTGAGTTTTGGCAAGCCATCAAGGGGCGCATGACAGCTAGGGACACATAAATATTAATTTTCTAAACTTTTAGGGGCCCCGTGGGCCAGATAGAATGGTCTGGCAGGCCGTATGTGTCCCATGGGCCACATTTTGCCCACCCCTGGTGTGGAGCTATAAAAAGGTTGAGTACATGGAAACCATGTGTCCCTGTAATTGCTTGAACTATCCATCTCCCAGTGAACCACTAACAATTCCAGCTCTTGGATAATCTGCAGGGTATAGTAATGCAACAGAGAGGTTGGAAGAGATGGGGCTATCAGGGTTCTTTGCACTTGAGGTAACTTATAGTGTAGCTTGTGTTTCAGCAGTACCTGTTGCTGCACAAGCAGTTGTGCCTGTGGTGGAAACTCCAGAGGGGCATGTCCCCACAGGGAACCTTGTACAAGGGCCTAGAAAAGCACAAAAACCATGCCAGGGCCTGGCCCTGCACAAGAACAATAAACTATTCTGCTCACCTACCTGCATGCTGTAAAAACATGGCTTGGCAAAGGTTAGCTGACACTCTTGAAGCCCATGGGGTACTACACTACTGTCCAGAATTCCTTGTTCCTGTATTTTCTGCTTCTTCTGCATACCTTCCACTCCAGTCTCTACTCCCCTGAATATCCAGGCATCTTGCAGCATAGACATATCCTTAGGGATTTTAAAAGTATTTAGGCACCTAAAGATGCAGATCGGGCTCTAATGAGATTTACTAAAGCTTGAAAATCCCATTTAGTATCTATCTGCATCTTTAGGCACCTAAAGTACTTTTAAAAATCTGGTGCTAAGCCAGATTTGAAAAGGATATTAGCTTCTTAAGATAACATGTTCAGAAGCACCTTAAGTGATTTGCTGAAGAGATGCAGCAAAACAATGTCAGAGTCAGAATTAGAATGTAAGAGTTCCCAAATCTTGGGCTAAACCAAACTTTTTTCCTAGTTAAGTAAATGCATCATTCATATCCTTGATACTTTATTTTGACCCTGCAGTTGCAACTGATTTTTTTTTAATGTACCAAAAAGTGTATGCACTATAGTAACATTTAACACATAAATTACTCTTAATTTCCATTCCTTGTATAGGTCTTGTGGAGGTGGTGGAAGGTGTAAGAGGGAGCCAGAACATTTCTGTTACATTAAGAAAATGCTGCAGCAGTCTAGGTTTACTCTGGGGCTGGCAACTAGGAAGCAGGCTAATTTTTAGAGGGCTAGCTGCCAAAAACCAGATAGGCCCATAACAATAGGACCCTGGGGGTCAATTCCTCTGGGAACTAGCTGCAAACAGTGAGCTGCACAGGGGGAAGA